>NC_056741.1:72961952-73016790 GCF_019279795.1 Protopterus annectens
AGGTGTATACTGAGGATAACACCAAAGTTTCTTGCTGAGCAGGTATGTGCGCGTGTGCGTGCCTTTAAACTTGAGTAAGACAGAGTGCGCGCGTGGAAGCATGAGTGCGTGCGGTTAAGCTGGAGTAAGCATGTATAAGGCTGTTGGAAGACCTGTAAGTGTGTTTGCGCTGGTGTGTGCACATTTTAGCCCGAATAAGCAAGTTTTAGTCCGTCTAAACATGTATGCTCATGTGTGAGCTGCTGTGAGCGTGTTTGCGCTGGTATGCGCGTCATTGCCCCTGAGGAAACAGAAAGGAAAAAGGAAGCAGAACAAATAGCAGGAAGCTACCAGGTGATACTAGTAGAGCTAGCAGGTGAAAACAATCCAAATCAGGCAATAACACAGGCAGAACACTAGCCTAGCCCAGCCCAGAACTCAAAACTCTGCAAACAACAGTGCAGTTTGTTTCTCACAAGAGACACTGAAACACTGGAGTATGCTACTAGAAGTGAAAACTGAAAAAGCTTCACTCAGACAAAAAATGCTAGGAGCTGCCATTGCTGTTATAAGACGACATATGCAACATGCTGAGAGTGGTGACAATGCAAATGCTGCCAGACAACCCACAGTGAGGAGACGAAGAAGAGTGTACAGGCCCAGGGTCACCTACCAGGGGTTACATGAGCTAGAGATAGTGGAGCACTATAGAGTGGACAGAGACCTCTTGCAGCAAATTGTGGAGCTGTGCAGGCCACACCTCACACACAGAACCAACAGAGGGGAACCCATCCCAGTGGAAACCAAGGTATGTGTTGGCCTAAGAATACTAGCAACAGGTACCTTTCAGAGACCAACTGGTGATATGATGGGGATATCACAGGCATCAGCATCCAGGGTACTGCACCAGTTCCTGGATGCCATGTCAGCACATGTCGGTGATCATGTATATTCCCCAATTCCCGTGAGGTATTGGCCAGCAATATGCGTCTCTTCCAGCAAATAGCAGAATACCCTGAGGTAGTGGGTGCAATAGACTGCATGCATATATGCATCAAAGCACCAGCCGGTGAGCGGGGTAGGGCCTACATTAACCGCAAAGGCTTCCCCTCCATCAACTGCCAGGTCGTGTGTGATGCCCAGGGCATAATAATGAATGTGTGTGCTGGCTGCCCTGGAAGCTGCCATGATTCCCAGATCTGGCATCTGACACAGCTGTACCAGACATTTGCCAATGGGGACATCCCACATGGTCACTAAGTGGGGGATGCTGGCTATGCACTGGAGCCGTGGCTGATGACACCCATCAGAAACATACACACACCTGAACAAGAAAGCCATAATGAGGCACATGCACAAACACAAAATGTAATTGAGCGTGTGTTTGGGTTGCTCAAGTCATGGTTCCGGTGCCTGGACACATCTGGTGGAGCCTTGCAATACTCACCAACTACATGTACCCAAATTGTTATTGTATGTGCTATGCTACATAATATGATCCTGCGAAAACAGCTGCAACAGGACCAGCATAGGCCTGGGCCAAACAGCCCCCCAACCAGTGCCAGAGCCATCACAGGCAGAGCGTGAATCGAAGGAGGAACAACCTTAGCCTGCCCCAGTAGGCAGACGGAGGCATGCCCAGTATGCCTTGGCCTTGGCAAAGAGGCAACGCATAGCACATACACTGGCTCGGTAGGAACCCTGGAAATGATACCTCTCTCTGACTCACACATATAGTAAAAGGGATGCCTAACTTGACACTACCTGTTTCCAAACATGTATAGGGAGTGCAGTACGCGCATCCGACATAGGCAGCCCTGCAGCACCACCTGAGGCATGACTGGCATGTGTTAAGCAATGTAAGGTAGTGCTAAACAGCATTTACCACCATGTTGTATATGCAAACTTGATGACCTTCAGTAGCATCCTACCCTCACCAAACATGAGGCCACAATATGAAGACAAGATGATCAATTACAACATTTGGCTTTAGTATTGGTGTCAGTGAAAGGGGATTCAATGACTGTCAGTCTGGGATGAGATGCTCGACAAGACATGATGCTTTGCTAGGGATGGATTTCACCTATCACCTGTGGCTTATTGGATATTGCCAAAGGCTCTTGTCACCCCCATAGTGCCTTTTCTAGGTAAGGCTCAAAAGACAAACCCACTTCCATAGCTATCACAAGGGATAAGAAAGTATAAGTAATGCTACTCAATGCCAGAAGCCTAAACTGCAAGATGCATGCACTCCAAACACACCTCAGCATAGAGAATGTTGATATCTGTGCAGTAACAGAAACCTGGTTCAAGGATCCCAAGAGCACCCTAGCATTCACAGGTGCACCTCATACCATGCTTTACAGCTGCAAAACATGGAACAAACTACAAAAGGAGGATGAGTATCAATATTTGTCAAAGATACCCACACCCCCAGGTTGGTGGCACAGCATGAAGCATCAGAGACTACCCATGTGTAACCAACAGTGGGTAAAACCACCTTCCAGTTCATAGCCTGCTACAGACCACCCTCCTAAACCCAGGAACCACACTTGGCCAACTGGAGAACACATGAAAATATGAAGATCTCCCCAAACATCATTATATTGGGTGGCTTCAACTACCCAAACATACACTGGGAGCATTACCCTAGCTCCAACACCCTAGGCCAAAGGTTCCCAGAATTTATAAATCAAAATGCTATGGAACAACTTGCTACCACTCCCACAAGAGGGGAAAACATACTGGACCTGATCATCACCAACATGGGGACTCTATGCCGAAGACCAGAAGTGTATCCCTCACTGGTACGATCACACCAGATAGTAATCTCACTGGATATTCACATCCTCACCCCAGCCCATGGCCAGAAAACCACAGTGAAAAATGTTCACTAAAGCATATGTCACACACCTCAAAACTGAGGTGGAATCCTTCACAGCCCCTGTGTCTGTGGAAAATATGGCCCAGACCTCATAACCCTTTATAAACACATTCTATGAAGACCATCAGGAATGCATGGATCATGCAATCCCAAATAAAACCAAGACCTAATCCTCCAAAGGCAGGCATCCTGTTTAGTGGACCCCAGCCATAAACAAACCATACAATACAAGGAGGAAGCTACTATATGATAGATCCAAATCACAAAAAGGAAAGCCATCTCTGACCAGTATTATTGAAAAACAACGTCCACACATAAAATTGTCTAAGGCCATCTGTGAGATAAAAATTGTACAGGACACCAAGGGTAATCACAAGGCATTCTTTACTTATTGTAGGAACCTGTGTGTGAATCCCCAGATATGTTCAGAATTAGTCCAAAATAACAAACAATACAACAAACCCACAGGCATTGCCAACATCCAAGCTGACAGGTTCAGTGCAAAATTTCCCCCCTCTCCCCACTAAAAGGGCAAATATCTATCCCAGCAGAGTGCTGGCCCCTTGACGTCACAGATGCTCAGGTAACAGCCAGCCTCTCCAAAGCCAAACACACAGCATCAATGGGACCAGACGGTGTCCTGGGCTGTGTCCAACATGAACCCCAAGAAAAATTGAACACACACATAAAACGACTGTTCAATGTCAGCCTTAACACATGATATGTACCCATAGAGCAGTGTACAGCAACAGTGGACCCTCTCCACAAAGGTCATGCCTCAACGGATACTGCAAACAATCGCCCCAGAAGCCTGACTAGGTTGGTCTGCAAAGCTATGGAAAGGATCATCATGGACCTCAGAAATAAACATATTGGGGACACACAGACACTGGATCCTACCCATTTCGGCTTTGTTAAGGGCAGATTCTGCCTCTTAAACCTGGTTAAGTCATTTGAAACAGTCACCAAGGCCATTGACGAGGGGGTGGTGGTCCACACAGCCTCCCTGGACCTTGCAAAAGCCTTCCATACAGTACCCCACTTGGTCATCATAGATAAGATCACCAGCTTCAATAGAAACCCCTATGTCACTAGATGGGTTGCAAACCGGCTCAAGGACAGAACCCACATGGTCTGAAATGCCGGAGCCATGTCAGACCACAAACCAGCTACAAGTGGCATCCCACAAGGCTCAGTCCTGGGACCTCCCTTGTTTGGTATATATTTCTCAGAGGTACAGACCAACACAGAAGGACTGTTGGTGAACAAGTTTGTAGATGACTGCAAACTGGGCACCATAATCGACCCTCCAGCTGACACAAGCATCCTACAAAAGGGCCTCATAGAAACAGACAACTGGTGCCAGAGCCATGTCCTCAAGCTAAACACAACAGTGTATAGTCCTCCCCTTTGTCAAAAACTAAGTGCCCACAAATTACTACATATGTGGTAACCCATTAAGTATGGAAGAAGTGATAAGGGACCTGGGGACCCAAGTCGATAGCAATCTCACATTCGACAACCATGTGGCCAAAGTGTTCAGAGAAACATTTCATATAGCCCACCTAATCATGAAGGTAATCACATCTACATCAGTGGAGGTCACTGTGCCTCATATAACCCACCTAATCATGAAGGTAATCACATATACATCAGTGGAGGTCATTGTGCCTCATATAGCCCACCTAATCATGAAGGTAATCACATGTACATCAGTGGAGGTCATTGTGCCTCATATAGCCCACCTAATCATGAAGGTAATCACATCTACATCAGGGGAGGTCATTGTGCCTCATATAGCCCACCTAATCATGAAGGTAATCACATCTACATCAGGGGAGCTCATTGTGCCTCTTAACTCATCCCTCATCAGGCCCATAATTGAGTACAATGCCCCTTGTGGGATGTACCTTTTCAGACACCTGCAGCAGCTGGAAAGACTACAAAAGTACCTCACCAGGAGGATCAAAGGGCTCAAACACATGCCATTCACTGCCTGGTTAAAGAAACTGCACCTCCACTCAGTGGCATACTGCCTGCCCAGAGGCGATCTGTGCCAGATGTATAAAGCCATGTCCAACCTGGAATCAATGGACATGCCACACCTTGGAAAATCAGAATCCCATCAATCTGCACGCTCAGGAGACCTGAACCTCAGGACTGAAATAAATAGGACATGCTGGAGTGACAGATTCATAACCCAGAGGCTCCCCCCACTCTTGAGTAAACTCCCACTCCAGGTTAGCCAGAGTCCCTCATTGACTCTCTTCAAGAGGAATCCTGATAAGTGGAAGGTTTACCCTGGGTATCACTTCTATGTCACTGTTAGCCAGAGGCACAGTATACTAACCATGAAAAATGTAATGGCAAACTCCACTTACAATGTGTGTTGAAAGCCAAACATACTCTGGCTAGGATTATAAATGCCCTAGGGCAGATAGCCTAGTATGAACCTATGAACAGAATCACACACACCAAGTAGTACAACTGTGGTCACTGTGGAGTAATGTTTGCCAATGTCCACCCAAGTTGGTGAATACACAGCAATGTCGGACAAGCCTGGTTTAAGTAGGCCATAGCTGAACAAAATGCAACATGCTCATAGTTGCTCAACTGGCCCGGTCTGCTCAGTATAAGCATTTACAGCAGTGATGGGACTCAAAACCATGATACTGTGCACCATAGTGAAAGTACTGAACCACTACACCATAACAGTATTGCAGTGTTCAGCCAGTATGAGAGAATGTTGCCAAGTCTTTGCAAACTATCCCATGGAAACCCTGCAAGCACAGCATAATCCCTGTTGAGTTATGACACAAAGGAGTCTGGCAGTAAGAACACAACATGACTTCCAACACACACAGTATTAATGTCAATATTGGTCATGTTCACACACAACCACAAATGTAGTGGACTTCAGATCACAACATATGGAAAGGTCACACTGGGCATGCTCACACACTTGGATAAATGAGACACATGTCAGGCAACAAACCATAGAAAGCCTGAACTGGGCATGCTCACACACTTAGGCCATGTCTGAGTATAGCAGTCAGTCACACATATCTGGCAGTTGTATGTGTTAAGCCAGGAACCTCCCACAATCCAGCAATCCACCCTGTGTACACAGTTAAATGTCAACAGACACATATATTAATATACCGGAACCCTGTCATGATCAAACATGTTACGCAGATACACACGTTGTTCACAGAAACTGTGAAAGCTATGGCAATAAAGACCTGCAAACAGTAGCAGCAACAAATATTGTGCATCCCAAACATAAACATAGGTGCAGAGGTGAATACTAGGCTGTCTGCCCTGGGGACTTCATAAGCCTAGGCAGAGTGTATTTGGCGTCTGCCTCCCCAGTAGAGTAGCCTACTGTGCCTCTGTAAAGTAGGTCACAGAAGGCACCCTTTAAGGCTACTTTGCTGTGCCTCTGTCAAGCAGGGACACAGTGGAGATCCCAGGGGTGAATTTGCAATTTCCCATCCATGCGGCTGTATTCTGCTGGAAGAGGGTTGGTGAGGGGCTATGTCTAACTTTAATTGGGATTCAATTCCAGAGTGAGGGGAGCCTGTGAGTAATGAATCTGTTCCTGTAGCATGTCCTATTTATGTTTGTGCTGAGGTTTATGTCCCTGGAGTGTGTAGCTGTAAGGGTCTTGGATGTTATGAGGTGGAGCATGTCCATTACTTCTGGGTTTGAAATGGCTGTGTATGTCAGGCATAGATTACCTCTGAGTAGGCATTAAGCAACTGAGTAGAGCTGAAGATCCTTTAGCTGAGCTGCATAGGACATCTCTGTGTAGACCATGATTCTCTTGGGGAGGTACTGTTGTGTTCACTGTAGTTGCCGCAGGTGTTGGGTAAGGTACACCCCAAAAGGGGCATTGTAGTCAAACATGGTCCTGAGTGAGTAGTAGAGGGCTACAATGACCTCACATGATCTACATGCAAACACCCATGTGAGAAGGAGGGCTATACAAAGTTCTTAGCAATGACTCTCTGTCAATGTGATTAGCAAAGGAGAGGTTATGATCTATCTGGGTCTGTGGGATATTGCTCTGTTATGTAGTAGCTTCCTCCTTCTGTTGTACAGCTTATATATGGCTGGGGTCAACCAAACAGGTCTCCTGTTTTGGAGGAGTTATGGTTTTATGTGGGATAGCATGATCAATGCATACCTGCAGCTGCTCATACAATGCGTTTGTAAAGAATTCTGCAGATTGGTCTGTATTAACCTCCAGCATGGGGCCTCTGAAGTATTCCACCCCAGTCTTCACAAGTGCAAAGTCTGCTTTTGAGAAATTCTTTACAGTGATTTCCTTGGCTGGGTGTGGGGATGGGATATGGATGTCCAGGAAAAGTTGATCATGGTCTGATCTTAACAATGACAGTTCTACCTCTGGTGTGAAACATAGAGTCCCCATGTTGATGATGATCAGGTCCAATATGTATTCCCCCTAGTGGGTGTGGTGACTGGTTGTGCCATAGCACATGGATTTACAAATTGTAGTGGCTGTAGGGTGATGTTGAGGGCTTGAGTAGTATCCCCACTCAATATTTGTGTACCTGAAGTCAACCACTATAATGGTGTGTGTGAAGACCTTCATATCCGACACTGTTCCCAGGAAAGCCAAGTGTGGTTACTGGGTATGGGTGGGTGGTCTGAACTACACACCAAACCAAAAGGCAGTTTTGCACAATGGTAGGTGTATATGTATGGCCTGTCATGCTTAGTGCAGTGGGACCAACCCAGAGTTGTGTGTATCTGTCATGTATATGGATACACCCTCTACTTGTGTTCTGTGTCACAAGTCCTGTGGTCACAAAGCATGGTATAGAACATAACCTGGCAGTGCCAGTGTGCATATGTGACCCTAAACTAGATTTCTGTGAATGCACAGATATTGTTCTCCCCCATACTGAGGGATAGTGAAAGATGTACATTCTTCTTTGGAAAGACTGATGATGTCAGCACCCTATAAATACAGCAGGAGAAGAAAAGTCATCCAGTAATCTGAATAGCACGCTGTGCTAATGTGTCTGTCTCAAGTTTCATAACATAGTTAGGTAGGGATTTGAATCCTGCAAATGCTGTCTGTGTGGGGGGGGGGGCAGGTGTGTGCATGTTTGCAATTCTTTGTGAAAGGAATGGCCATTTTGGGGCAGGGGTGTGTGTATGTCTGCAATTCTTTGTGAAAGGAATGGCCATTTTGAAGACTTGGATAACACACTAAAAGATGTACATTCTTTGGAAACACTGATGATGTCAGCACCCTATAAATACAGCAGGAGAAGGGAAATCATCCAGTAATGTGAATATCGTGCTGCTCTAATGTGTCTGTCTCAAGTATCATAACATAGTGAGGTAGGGGTATGAATCCTGCAAACGCTGTGTGTATGTGTGTGGAGGGGCAGAGGTGTGCGTATGTCTGTAATTTTTTTGTGAAAGGAATGGCCATTTTGAAGACTGGGATAACACACTAAAATATGTACATTCTTCTTTGGAAAGACTGATGATGTCAGCACCCTATAAATACAGGAGGAGAAGGGAAACCATCCAGTAATGCGAATAACATGCTGTGCTAATGCCTTTCTCTCCAGTGCCATAACCTAGTTAGGTAGAGGTTTAAATCCTACAAATGCCATGTGTGTGTTTGTCACAGTTTGTGAATGTGCGGTGTGTTTTGCTTTCATTATTGTATGACATATTATTATAACAGTAATTGCCATGCACACATCAGGTATGTGTTTGCCACATACAGATATGTACCTGTGACCTATAATAGTTCCTATGTGTGAAGCCTGCCCCATATGAATACAGTTGTTACCTTTGCCACCATGTGCCGCAGCTTACCAGACCTTAGGCCATACATGTATGTTGGTGACAATGCAAGCTACTGCAGTGATCTGTGTCTTAGGCCAACTATGTGACACACACCCATGAAAGCTTTGATAGGGGTGTGTGTATGTCTGCAATTTTTTGTGAAAGGAATGGCCATTTTGAAGACTTGGATACCACACGAAAAGATGTACATTCTTCTTTGGAAAGACTGATGATGTTAGCACCCTTAAATACAGCAGGAGAAGGGACACCACTCAGTAATGCGAATAGCATGCTGTGCTAATGCATCTGTCTCAAGTATCGTTAGATAGGAGTTTGAATCCTGCAAATGCTGTGTGTGTATGTTTGCAATTTTTTGTGAAAGGAATGGCCATTTTGAAGACTGGGATAACACACTAAAAGATGTACATTCTTCTTTGGAAAGACTGATGATGTCAGCACCCTATAAATACAGCAGGAGAAGAGAAATCATCCAGTAATGCGAATAGCGTGCTGTGCTAATGCATATCTCTTAAGTGCCATAACCTAGTTAGGTAGGGGTTTGAAGCCTAAAAATACCATGTGTGTGTTTGTCATGCAGTTTGTGAATGTGTGGTGTGTTTTGCTTTCATTATTGTATGACATATTATTATAACAGTAATTGCCATGCACACATCAGGTATGTGTTTGCCACATACAGATATGTACCTGTGACCTATAATAGTTCCTATGTGTGAAGCCTGCCCCATATGAATACAGTTGTTACCTTTGCTGCCATGTGCCACAGCTTACCAGACCTTAGGCCAAACATGTATGTTGGTGACAACGCAAGCTACTGCAGTGACCTGTGTCCTAGGCCAACTATGTGACACACACCCATGAAAGCTTTGATAGGGGTGTGTGTATGTCTGCAATTTTTTGTGAAAGGAATGGTCATTTTGAAGACTGGGTAACACACTAAAAGATGTACATTCTTCTTTAGAAAGACTGATGATGTCAGCACCCTATAAATACAGCAGGAGAAGAGAAACCATCCAGTAATGCGTATAGCATGCTGTGCTACTGAGTCTTTCTCAAGTGCCATAACCTAGTTAGGTAGGGGTTTGAAGCCTACAAATGCCATGTGTGCGTTTGTCACACAGTTTGTAAATGTGTTGTGTGTTTTGCTTTCATTATTGTATGACATATTATTATAACAGTAATTGCCATGCACACATCAGGTATATGTTTGCCACATACAGATATGTACCTGTGACCTATAATAGTGCCTATGTGTGAAGCCTGCCCCATATGAATACAGTTGTTACCTTTGCCACCATGTGCCGCAGCTTACCAGACCTTAGGCCATACATGTATGTTGGTGACAATGCAAGCTACTGCAGTGATCTGTGTCCTAGGCCAACTATGTGACACACACACCCATGAAAGCTTTTATAGATTAATGTGGGTGATGGTTCATGTCTGCAGTATATGTCAGACATGTTAAAACACAGCAAAGTCTGTAAGTGATGGCCATCCAGTGTAGGTTTATGGCAACTGTTGCCAATATGCATACAGACACCTTCTTGCTTAGGTGATACACAGAGGGACTGCAGAATACCTTTGGAAATGTGAATATCACAGGATAGACAAGATAACACCTGTCCACATGTACACACCATTACCTATTCTACATGATGGGTGCTACCACCTACATGGTACTGTTGGAATACTATGTTAACTACATACCGATGACAATGCCACAGTAGTGTTACAGCAATATACCATGGCTTGGACAACAGGTATCTGTCCATATGATACCCTTGTGGTGGTTAAGTGTGTCATGTATAGAATGCATTGTAGGCCACTGTATGTATTTGCAGTCGGGGATGGACATATCCATAGTGTGTTGGCATGTACATGAGACTGCTATATGAAAAAGGGTATTGTTCCCAGGGATGTGTGGGGTTCAGTAACAATGGCTACTGGTATAGTGTAGTACTGCAGGGATATCACTGACACCAGGTTCCTACGTCTGTGTATCAGTTGAGGAGACACCATGTAATGACCACTGAATGTCAGGCTATGTAAGCTGTGTATACTACCAGAATGCAGACCATTGACATGTGGAAACCGTATCACCCACAGCATACTGTCAAACCATGTCATGTTCCATGCTGACCGTGTTCACAAATGTACACCTGCAAATTGGTGATGCAAACATCACACATATACTGTCCACACCCCAACACATGCAGGCACAGGTACACACAACAGCCATGTGGCACATGTGCAGACAGTACACTTTGGGAATTAACACTGGTGTATACAAAACTGCAATGAGGGCAGCCACGGTGGTGCAGTGGTTAGCATTGCCGCCTCACAGCAAGAGGTTCTCCGGTTCGATCCTCGGCTGGGGTGCCTTCTGTGTGGAGTCTGCATGTCCTCCCTGTGGTCGCGTGGGTTTCCTCCGGGTGCTCCGGTTTCCTCCCACATCCCAAAGACATGCTGCAGGTGTATTGGACACTCTAAATTGGCCCTAGGTGTGCGTGTGAGTGTGCCTTCTGTGGAAGGTTGGGCGCCGGGCTGGCAACTCGACACTGTAAAACTCCACTGCCATTCAATGTGCGGACAAGGTGATCCGCTGTGGCGACCCCTAACCGGGAAAAGCCGAAAGAAGAAGAAGAAGAAGAAGAAGAAGTATACAAAACTGCAATGGCAAACATAGTTAATGCATCATGCATGCTCGAATATACCCACATCAATATCATTACACTGTACTGTTAACAACATGATAATATTACTACAGTGCTATGTAGTCACCCTGTGCATCAGTACCATGCTATCCTGTTCCAGCATCAATGTTACAGATGGCAGGAGGTGGCACAGTTTCATAATATGCACAGGGTGTGTACTTGGTTTGCCAGAGTCTGCCATTGACACATCCAATCGACATGTATGTGTGTGTGTGTTAGTGAGGGACAACAGTACAAGATGGGGCAGCGTTGCTGCCATGTGTGTGTGTATGTGTTAGCCCTAGGTGTTAGCATTATGTGTGTGTGTATGCATGCACACAGTTCCACCATGTGGCTGCCATATACAGGTGTTTGTGGACAGCCACAGACTGTACCTGCCAGGTCATACAGGTCACTGTCTCTGGCCACGGACATGGTACCTGTGCCTGGCAGGGGTGCTACGGGCAGTATCAGGTACTAAGCCAGACTGGGTACTGTCATCAGAAGCAGTGGGTTGTTGACTGGACACATGTCCCTGCTGGGACTGTCCAGAGCCACGTGCACGTGGTCTTCTAGGATGGTCTAATGACAGCACAGACCCAGCATTGCTGGGGCTGGTACTGGCACTATGAGAGTGGCTGCGGGTTTGTTGTCGTCCGTGATGACTGGCAGCTGATAATGTTGCTGGCAGATGTCCACGTCGATGCCTCAACCATCCTGCACTGTCCTGGCTCCTGGACATGTAGTTGTGGAACAGATCTAATGTGTCCCCCCAATGTCTATCAATGACCTCGCTGATGTTACGGATGGCAGACTCAATGTCACGCATAGTGTCATTCATAGCGGTGCGATGTGTTCTAAGCTCCCTCAGACCCTGTCTGGTGTACCATTCCATACGTGCCTGCATTACAGCCTGGAACATAGCTGAGGTTGATAGACCTCTGTGGGCACGTCTGACAGGGGCAGTATGACCATGGATGCTCCCAAGAGAACCCTTGGACATCTGCCTGTGTGGTACCATGTCAGGAATCTGGCCATGGCTGCTGTGAGGGGATGCATGTGCCAATGATACCACACTACCCTGGTCAATGCCCACTGTATGCTGTCCCTCAGCTAAGGACATTGGTGACAATGGATGTATCGGCAGGATGACTGTGCGCATTGATGGGGTTGACTGCTGTGCACTGTCAATTGGATGACCAACGACAGACCCTGTCACACCTCCCTGTGCCATTACACATGTATCATCATTAGCACTATCCCCTGCAGTGGCTTCAGGTTCCCTGCTGCACTCCACCAGAGCAACATCAGAACCTGTGAGAGGAAGATGGGAAACACAGTTTACAAATGTGTACACGATATTAGCACACAGGCACACATGCACACATGCACACAGGCACACATGCACACAGGAGCACATGCACACATGCACACATGCGCACATGCACACAGGCGCACATGTGCACAGGTGCACATGCACACATGCACACAGGCGCACATGCGCACAGGTGCACATGCACACAGGTGCACATGCACACATTCACACATGCACACAGGCGCACATGCGCACAGGCGCACATGCACACATGCACACAGACGCACGTGCACACTTGCACACATGCACACAAGCACACATGCACGCATGCACACATGTGTGCATGCACACATGCGCACATGCACACATGCACACAGGCACACATGCACACATGCACACATGCACACATGCACACAGGCACACATGCGCACAGGCACACATGCACACATGCACACATGCGCACATGCACACAAATGCACATGCACACATGCATACATGCACACAGGCACACTCATCAGTACAGCAGATACAAACACAAACAGACCTGCAATCCAACACATACACAATACTGTTTTAGGGTGGGTGACCGTTTCACAAGGAAAAACATCACTGCACACATGTCAGCATGCAGGGTATGTGTTGCACAGGAACATGCAGTGGAAGTGTAGGCAGCCCTTGTTAATAACAGTATACGTGTACTTGATGCTTGTTTGTAGTTGTTCAGTGATTGTCTCCACCCTGGGACACAATGTGTACAAGGACATAGCAATGTTGTGCAAGTGTTACAAGCTGTGGGTGCATAGATTTGGACACACACACACACACACACACACACACACACACACACACACACACACACACACAAAACACATGACGGTGCTACACAATAACAGCTATGTGTACTTTTGTGGTCAGTGGAACTGGATGTGGTGTAGTAACGTGAGCCATGATCAACATGCTTCTTGTGGTCAGTCAACAATAATAATGTGTGTCAGACAGGCAGCTAGCATGCTGTACCTGAAGTGCAGTAACATGACTACATCCACAATTACACAGCCACTTGTTACATGGGTGTGTAAGGTGGCCAGTAGTGAGCATTGCCTAACATGAATGTATTATTTGTTCCAGACTGTTGCACAAAGACATGATAGGCCTCTACCCCTCAGGTATATTATGTGTGCTGCGTAGATGATAAGTGGGATACTGAAGGGTGGCCATACAGCAGGTGTCATAATTGGACATGTGTAGCAGGCTAAGGTGTAGTGCATATGCCAAACATGTGTGTGTTGTGTACATGTGTATCAGGTATGCCTATACAATGTCCAGTACTGTGTTGCCACACATGTGTGTCATGCTCTGTGTATTGCATGTGAGTGAGGCAGCTATTGAGAATAATGGGATCTGCATAGTCTCACAGCAAACATGCACAGCATGCATTATGTGTAGGTGTGTTACATTTGCACAGACTACACCTCCATATGACATGCACATGTCATTAGCAATAGTATTGTTATTACACACTCACCAGCATGGATTGGCTGCCTTGCTGTCACTCCAGAGGGACCTGCAAACATATGAGAGTGATTGCCAGTGGCCACAACTGTGCCTTTGATACTGTGAGTATGATAAAGTACAGTAGTACAACAGGTGGCTTTCAAAGGTGTACAGATTATGCTCAGAATATCAATCTTGCAGAAGAATGGGCAGGTTAACAGCTACACAAACAGTACACATCTGACACATGCATAGACTACCAGTACAGAGAACAGTCAACTACAGATATGGGATGTTACCTGCACACTCCATTTCAACATGCTGGGTAGCTCTGGTCTCCATGATGACACATGTTTGTGGATGTTCTTGTTGTTGGCCTGGAGCCACAACACTTAGGAGGTGCTCCCCCACACTGGTGGGGGGGGGGTGGATAGGTACCCCACCACCTGTGGCAAGCTGTTGTTTGTGGATATCAGACGCACGCTGCCAGACATGTCTAATTAAATCACTGCAGTGATGGTGTACCTGCTCATATGTCCGGTTATGCATGCCTATGTCACTTACCGGACGGAAAAGTTCTTGCCACAGTGCAGCCCTCTCACGCTGGTTCTGGCTGGTCCTGGAAAACAGCACAGAGTAATTCTGCACCAGGCTCTGGTGGATCTCCTGATCCTCTGCTGCTGTATACGGTGGGTTTCTCTGATTTACCATCACTCTGGAAGGAAGGAAAAGAAAAATATGTGAGCAAGTCATGTGGCACAAAAAAACAAGTAAAGCACAAAATAACCAGCAAAAACAGAATCCAAGCCAAAGCAGGAGATAAAAAAACAACAGCAATAGCGTACTTCAATTTTAATGCCCGCTTTCATCACAAGACTTCCTCAGAATGCAAAGAAAATCACTATCAACAACCCTTAAATATTCACACCAATTACATGCAAATAATTAACAATTAATTAAAAACAATTTACACAAACACTTGCAAATATTAATAAATATACAATGTTTAGTTAAGTAAGCAAAAACATAGTATCACTATCTTTGTCAACGTGTAACTTCCTATATTTTAAAAAACATTTTACATTAATGGTGTCATTCAGTCCTGGAAATTTATCTGAATTCAGCTTAATTTGCCAAATAGTCTCATGTTGTTCCAAATAGTTTTTATAATCCCCTTCCCTTAAATCAGAATGTACAATTTCTAAAACAGAGAATAAAATTTTTTTAAAAGAAGTACAAACAACTGAATGCTTAAAAAGAGCACTATTCTCATCACTGGTTCTTATACTGTAAATGTGCTCCCTTATCCTAGTTTTAAGACATCTGGTCGTCATACCAACATAAAAAGCTGAGCACCCTGAACACAAACTTATGTAAACAACCCCCTTGGAATTACAATCAACATAACCTGGAACCTTAAAGGTTCTGTCAATAGTTTCTATCCTGATATAGGGACCTTCAGAAATGAACCTACACATATTGCAGGTATGGCAACAATGCATACCAACTTTATGTGTATGTAAATTAGTTTGGTTAAAGTCATAAAATTCAAAAGTTTTCTTCAAATTGTTGTGATTCCTAAAAACAAAAGAAGGTTGATTCCCCAAAATTTTTTGAATGTCATTGTTGCCATTTATTATCCTCCAGTTGTTAGTAACAATTTCCCTGATCTGGCCCCCATCAGAACTGATATCTAGTGAACACATAATATGTTTATTGATGCCATTCTTTTTATTAAACCTATTGACGGTGTTGACTGACAAAGTAGGGTAATCTAATAAAGCTTTAAACGAAGTAGAACGTCTGCTTAAAATCTCATCCCTTGACTTAAATAGTTCAGTAATGCTGTATCCTCTCTGACTGAATAAAAAAATAATAATGTTAAATTCATCGGTGAGATCACAAGATTTAGAAGTCATACGACTTGCTCTTATGAGTTGACCACGAGGAATATTTTTAATGACATGCCTAGGATGATTGCTAAGGTGATGCAGGTACCCATTTGTAAAAGTTTCTTTATGGTAAATCCTACTGTGAAATCTGGATTAGATTTCATCCCAATAAAGAAACACATCCAAAAAATTAGCCTGCAACCCTGCACATCCTTTGGTGAATTTCAGATAATCAGAAGTCAAATTAATTTCTGAAATTAAAAGGTCAACAGTGGAAGAATCTCCTTCTATTACAAAAAGTAAATCGTCGATAAAACGACAATAGAACTTAATGTGAAACCTTCTGTTTAAAATTGGCATAAATTAAAACTCCCACCAAGCCATAACTAGATTAGCAAAGGCTGGTGCAGCAGGAGACCCCATGGCCACCCCCTTCTTTTGTCTATAATAAGATTGTCCCAATAAGAAAAAAATATTTTCCAAAATAATTTCCAAGAATAACCTAATGGTAGAAATAGCATTTCTAGTCAACCCAATGTTTTTTCTGAGCAAAAATTCACAAACAGCATCTATTCCTAAAGTGTGAGGAATACATGTATATAAAGAGACAACATCAATGGTAAAAATAATGTGCCTCAGGGGATCAAAGCCACCATCCTGCAAAAATAACCCAAATTTGCTTAAAAAATGCCATGAGTCTTTAATAAATGAAATTTCACTAGCCAAAATAGGCCCCAACACAGCATCAATCACTAGAGAAATTCCTTCAGTTACAGAATGTGGTGAAGAGACGATGGGTCTGAGGGGGGGATCATTTATGTTCTTATGTGTTTTGGGTATACCAAAAATAGCCCCTATGCGTGGCTCTTGAACTGTACAAAAGTCATAAATATCGAGAGTAATATCGCCAGTCATGAATAGTGCGTATAACTCAGAATGAATAAAACGCACCCTGCGTTTAATTTCATGAAGGCTGATAATCTCATACTCGTCACTATTATTAATAATATCCAACATTTTGTTGTTATAAGCCTCTTGGCTCATAATAACAATATTGCCCCCCTTGTCACTTTTCATAAATCTGAAATCTTTACTGAGTGATTTTAAATTTTGGAGGGCCATTTTTTCATCCCTGTTTAAATTATTAGTGATATAACTTCTGTTGTTCAAAACTCGAGTGATGTCCTGAATACATTGTTCCTCAAAGACCTTAATAGTGTGATGCAAATGAGGGGTAAAATCTGAAGGTTTGATCAAAACCTTTCTTCTTAATTAAGTCATGTGGCACACGTAATATTCAAATGTACTGATATCACTTAACTGCCATATATAGCATCTGTCTGTCTATCAGAGGATACACATGTTCGATACCATATATCAGTGCTCAGCCCACAACTGTCTGACAGTGCCTGCCACACTCCATACAACAAACTAGTATACACCAGCACTCGGCACACTGTTTGGGATACAATGCACAACCTCACACTGGGGTATGTGTCAAGCAAATGGATGAAGAATATTGTCATCCCATGCAATGAATGCAATGCACATTTACAGTTTCAACGGTAATCCACCCTAGTCTTTGATGCCATACCCCTACCTGACATACGTGCACAGTTGTTACTAAAGCCAGCATACTGCTGTCACAGGGTATACATGCTGCCAGGTACACACACATACCCTGTAACACACATGTGATTGCGGCCATGGTACAGGCATCATTACACACACATTATACATACATACAACACACAAATGTATGACGACACAGATGAGTATTAACTGTGTACCTTATAGTACTGTGTGCCCCTACTTACAGATACTTATAGGTTCATAGGTTCATAGGTTCATACTAGGCTATCTGCCCGAGGGCATTTAAAAGCCTAGCCCATAGTTTTGTGGCTTACGCCACCCCTTTAGTATGGGGAACTATACCCATTATTTTGCTGTGCCTCTGTCGAGCAGTGGCACTGAGGTAATCCCTGGGGTATATCTGCGATCTCCCATCCATTGGTCAAGATTTCTCTTGGACAAGGCCAGCGAGGTGCTCTGCCTCACATATACCAGGATTTTGTTCCACAGCATAGGGAGTCTTTGGGTGATGAATCTATCCCTCCAGCACGTCCTATTAATAGCTGTGTCGAGGTTTAAGTCTCCTGTCCTTGTGGCTCTGACGGATCTAGATTTTTTGAGGTGAAGCATATTCATCAAATCTGGGTTTGACATGGCCTTGTATGTTAGGCAAAGGTCACCTCTGAGCAAGCGGTAAGCGACTGAATAGAGCTGGAGTTCTTTCAGTCGGGCAGCATAGGACAGATGTTTGAGACCATGTATCCTTTTGGTGAGGAACATTTGTGGCCTCTCCAGCTGCTGCAAGTGTCGGGTCAGATACATTCCGAATGGGGCATTGTACTCAATCATTGGTCTGATGAGTGATGAGTATAGGGAGACTATGACCTCCCTTGATCTAGATGAGAATCCCTTCATGATAAGGTGGGCAATGTAGAAGGTCTTCCTAACTACTTTAGCTACATGGGTGTCGAATGACAGACTACTATCAACCTGGGTCCCCAGGTCCCTGATAACTTCTTCTGTGCTCAGTGGATTGCCACCTATTTGGTAGCTAGGGGTAACCTTGTTTTTCCCGAAGGGTATGACTATGCATTTTTTGGCATTTAACTTTAGGCCATGGCTCTGGCACCAGTTATCCATTTCTGTGAGACCCTTCTGAAGGATATCTGTGTCAGATGTGTTTTCTACTATGGCGCCCAGTTTACAGTCATCTGCAAACTTTGTCAGCCATAACCCTTCTGTGTTTGCTTGTACTTCGGAAAAGTAGATGCCAAACAAGAGTAGGCCCAGGACTGAGCCCTGTGGTACACCACCTGTGACAGGCTTTGAGTCTGACATGGCGCCAGCAACTCTGACCCTGTGGGTTCTGTCACTCAGCCAGTTTGCAACCCATCTTGTGATGTATGGGTTAACATTTAAGCTGATGAGTTTTTCAATGATACCCGAGTGGGGTATTGTATCGAAGGCCTTCGCCAGATCGAGGTAGGCTTTATGGACTGCCTTTCCCTCATCAATGGCTTTGGTGACTGTTTCGAAAAAGTCAACCAAGTTTAGAAGGCATGATCTGCCTTTGACAAAGCCAAACTGGGATGGATCCAAAGTCTGCAAATTCCCTATGTCTTTATTTATGAGGTCCATTATGATCCTCTCCATGGCTTTGCAGATAAGGCTTGTCAAGCTAATGGGCGGTAATTTCCAGGGTCGGTGGAGGCACCGCCTTTGTGAAGTGGGACCACAGTTGCAGTGCCACTCCTGGGCACGTATCCAGAGGTAAGACTATGATTAAACAGCTGTCCTAGCTGTGGGTTTAATTCCTCGTTGAGTTCGTGGAGCACACAGCCGGGGACACCATCAGGTCCCATGGATGCTGTGTTTTTGCTTTGGAGAGCAGTTCTCACTTGGGCGTGGGAGAGGTTTGGGGGGCTGCAATCGCTTGGTAAAGATATCTCTCCTTTTGGGGAGGGAGTTTGCACTGAACCTGTCAGCCAGTATGTTGGCAATGTCTGTAGGATCAGTAATCTTCACATCATTTTGAACTAGTTCTGAGCATATCTGGGAGTTTCCTCCCAGGTTTCTAACATAGCTAAAGAAGGCCTTATGATTGTCTTTTGAGTCTTTAGCTATTTTTCTCTCAAAATTTGCTTTGGATGATTTTATGAGAGCTCTTAGTTTTTACTTATAGTGATCAAGGGTGTCTTACCTTTTAAGGATTTTGCTCTATCTTGTAGTAGCTTTCTCCTTTTGTTGTAGAGTTTGTTTATGGCTGGGGTCCACCAGACTGGACGCTTGCCTTTGGTACAAAGAGTCTTTGTTTTGCTTGGGATTGCCTTATCCATGCAGTCCTGCAGGTGCTGGTAGAAGGCATTTGTAAGTGATTCAGCGGCTTGAGTACTGTTTTCCTGGCTCGGGGCCTTAAAGGAGATCACACTAGTCTTTAGAAGTGTGAAGTCGGCTTTGAAGTTCTTTACTGTGGTCTTTTTATTTCAGGTGGGGGTGGGATGAGGACCTCCAGCGAGATTAGTTGTGATCTGATCTCACCAGTGAGGGTATACTTCCGGTGTTGAACATTGTGCTCCCATGTTCGTGATGATGAGATCAAGTATGTTTTCTCCTCTTGTGGGGATGGTGACTAGTTGTTCCATGGCATTTGAGTTTATGAATTCCAGGAACTTTTGGGCTAGGGTGTTTGGGCTTGAATAGTGTTCCCAGTCTATATTAGGGTAATTGAAGTCACCTAGTATGATGGTGTTTGGTGATACATTTATCCCTCTAGTGTTTTCAGGAAGGCCATGTGAGGTTCCTGAGTTTGTGAGGGTGGCCTGTAACATGCTACAATTTGCAGAGCAGTCTTGCCTATGGTTAATTGCACCTGGATGGTCTCCGATGCATCATGCGTTGCCACCAGTCTTGAGGTGTGGGTGTCCTTGATGAATATGGATACCCCCCCTCCTTTCTTGGTATTGTCTGGGTTTTGGGGCCGGAACGCATGATATGAGGTAAAACCTGATAGTGCTGGGGTGCTCTCAGGAGCCTTGAACCAGGTTTCTGTCACAGCACAGACATCGATGTTCTCCATACTGAAAAGGGCCTCGAGTGCGTGCATTTTGAGATTTAGACTTCTGGCATTGAGCAGCATTACCCTTAGTTTTTTTCCTTTTTTGTGTTCTAGGGTGGTAGGTTTAGAATTTGAGCCTTGCCTAAAAAAGGCACTATGGGGGTGGCAAGAGCCTTTGCCAATATCCGGAATCCCAGGGGTGACAGGTGCAAGCAGTCCCTTGCGAAGCAGCATGGCTTATCCAGCATGTCATCCCAGGCAGACAGACATTGGATCCCCTTTGAATGACACCAGAGTTTAAGCCAATTGTTAAAGCTGATCATCTTATCTCTGTATTGTGGCATCATTCTTGGTGAAGGTAGGATACTGCTCAAGGTCAGGGTCATACCTGCCTGGGCTACATAATCAGAGAGCTCCTCAATGTCTCTTTTCATGTAGTCCAAGGAGGTACGTCTCAGGTCGTTTACACCAGCGTGGACAATGACTGAGTCATATTTGTACCTGCTGTTGAGAGACCTGAGTGCTTGCGTTATGTGGCGGATTCTAGCGCCCGACAGGCAGCTTACTGTGACCTTCTCCTTACTCAGTCTGGTGGCGGCGTCAGTGTGTCTGACTATGGAGTCACCAATGACTAGTGTGTCTGGCATTGTGTTTGGCCTTAAGGGCTGTGACTGTTTGACACTCTGACTGTGAGGTCTATGTGTTGCAGGTGTTGTGTTCTGAGGTGGTGGTTGTTTGGGTGTCTGCTTTGGTGGCCTCTGCTGTTTTGGTAGATTTTTGATCAGAGCCTCTGAGTATGTCTTTGTGTGTTTATGTGTATGATTTGAGGTTGTGATGGTACTATGTGAGACTGGGTCTATAGTGTGTGTGGTAACCTTCTCCTCCGACATAGCTGGTATTGCACTGAGTACATGTGTGTGTGCTTTGTGTCATAGGTAGGTAATATGCTATTGGCCCTGGGCCTAGGGCAGCCTAGCCATATGCTACCCTGCCCTTTGGTACACATGCATGAGGTATGTAATCTGTGCACTCTACAGGTAACACACCAAACAGTGTTACCACAGAATGTGAACATACACCATACTGTAGTGTTTAGGCCTACAACATCAGGTAGTACAACAGTTCATATGTGAGCTGGATTCAACAGCAGTACCACTTACTAAGCATGCATGTATTGCTTCTGCCTATGATGGGACACCGCAGTCATACACAGGGAACTATGGCACAACATATGCCAAGCTACTATGTTTGCATCCCAATAACTGACACATCTTTCTCTGGCCTCAAACCAAGGACACCAACTACTATGACAGACACAAACTCACACTAAGCTATCACACCTTTACAGACCTTGCACACAGTCAGTGTCACACTCATTCAATGTCACATAGCTGGTATTGCACTGAGTACATGTGTGTGTGCTTTGTGTCATAGGTAGGTAATATGCTATTGGCCCTGGGCCTAGGGCAGCCTAGCCATATGCTACCCTGCCCGTTGGTACACATGTACTGTGATTTTACTTGCTCCTGTGAAACAGTTACACACAGGTGACTCACAGGGCATATTACCTATCTCCATGACATTCATCAGGGGTATGTATGACATCTACTAATGAGGAGCCTTGTTTGTTAATGCTGGGTGGTTTAGTCCAGGGTATGGCATATTTGTGTACAGAAACCTGTACCTCCAGCATGTGCTGTTTACTGCGATGACAGGGATTAGGGCCCTAGGTCATGTAGGCTGGACGGATTGTGAGGTGTTGCCATGGTGTTTGGCCAACTGGTATGGGTGTGACATAACTCTGTATGTCCAGCACTGGTAACCTCTGTGTAGGCAGTATGCAAGGCACTCTAGCTGTGGTTTTGTGAGTCAGTCTGCATAGGGAATGTGTTTGTGGCCATTATCAATCTTTGTTAGGTATGTCTGTGGCTTTTCCATTTGCTGTAGTTCTCATGGGAGGTACATACTGCATAGGACATTGTGAGGTGTACAGAAGTACACTGACTTACATTTCCCTAGCTGACACACCTTTTGTGATGACACGTACCATGTACAGGGATTACAAGACTAGTGTGCCACTGTGGATATCAAAGGGGAGGCTATTGTACACCTGTGTCCCATGTTCCCTTCTGATACCTCCAGTGTTAGGCAGGCAACCACCTATGTGGTAGTTAGTGGGTAACATGTTTTGGAATGTGGTATGGTACTGCAGTATCAACACTAGTGTTCTGTCCATGCCTTGGTCACCAGGCACCTGTTGCAGTACATCTGCCCCCATGTCCCCCTCTCTCATTCTCTCTTTATATATATATATATATCAATATATCCATATATCTACATATATGTATATATATATCTATATACACACCACTATATATATACACATATCTATAGCCATTCATATCTATCTGTATACGTGTATGTATCTACATTTATATCTATATATGTATTTATCTATTATATCTATGTGTATATACATATTCTCTATCTGGCTGGCTGGCTTGGTTTTCTCTCTCTCTCTCTCTCTCTCTCTCTCTCTCTCTCTCTCTCTCTCTCTCTCTCTCTCTCTCTCTCTCTCTCTCTCTATCTCTCTCTCTCTCTCTCTCTCTCTCTCTCTCTCTCTCTCTCTCTCTCTCTCTCTCTCTCTCTCTCTCTCTCTCTCTCTCTCTCTCTCTCTCCTCTCTCTCTCTCTCTCTCTCTCTCTCTCTCTCTCTCTCTCTCTCCGCACCATGCAGCCTGCTGTGTGGTAATTGCAGTTCTCACTGTGATTTCAGGACACTGCTATAAAATGTTAGGTTAGGTAGGCATACGCCTTTCAGTTTTGCAAAGTGGGGACCATGCTGGTTTGCTGTGGACACTGTTGTGTCAGTCAGAAGGTTGGTATGTCTCTCATATCTAAGGCTGTGTTGTAGCCACTGAAATGCATGTTGTACTGAAACCTGACTGTTGCTTTTTTCATTTCACTCTTCTCAGTGTGTATGTTAACTCACACCTGCTAATGCTAACACTGTTTACATGGGAGTATGTACTTTCCTGTGGGAGTTGTTGATTAACGGGTATACAACAGTAGTTCTTGCAGTGCGTTTCTATGGCTTCACTATTTTCCCTTTACATTCACTCCTTGAAGGCCTGATATTTGTCTTTACAGGAATGTGTTGCTATGGCTTTCCTATTTTCCATTTACATTCACTCCTTGTAATGCATGATATATTTCTTTCAGCAGTAAGTTCTTATATGTTTGCTGTGGCGTGGTGGCATTGCATGCAGTCCGGTGAGCCCAAGGTCTGGGGTTTGACACTTACAAGGGTATCTTATTTTGCTGCTGACCAGTACTAGGGCCTTGTATTTTGTACTAACAATTATGAATATCAGGCACATGCAGTGCTTGTAAACTGCTATACTGTCATTAGTTTGTTAGATGGCTACATCCTTTGATATTTCTGTGTTGTACTCCTACATGAGGGTGTGCTTGTGGGAGTAATTCTACAGCTATTCACAGAGTGTGTAACAGCAGACAGGCTGATATGCCTGTGTATTTCTGACACTTGCAGGCCTCAGATACTCTCAGGTATATATTTGACCAGCCTCAGGGAAAGGTACATATCAGTGGGATACACCTGTGATATAGTTCAGATATTCTGCAGTTGTGACTGTGGGATATTTTGAGCATATGTATTACTACACCATTTCTGACATGTAAGTAGTGTCTACTTTAACTTATTGACAGTCACCATTACGTGGGATACCCCACCTTTCTGCCTACTGTTAGTACATTTCATAGGGAGTCAGTGGGGCACAGGTAACATTTTTTTGCAAATCAGGGACATCCCTGTAAATCAGTCACAGTTGGGAAGTCTGGCCTCATACCTATTCAAATATGGCGGTGTTTATCCTGCTCTGATACTGTGTGGAGTTTGTAAGGTGCTACTGTAACATTATTACCTCCTAGCATGCCTGTTTCTCTTATCACACTAATGTAATGCAATTCCACAAGAATTTCCAGTAAGGATTCAGGGAACAAGCTTTGTGTAATGACCTTCCTATATTCCCTTTACATTCACTCTTTGTATTTCATGATATATTTCTTTCAGCACCAAGTTCTTGTATATCTGCTGTGGCTCAGTGGTAATTCATGCAGACTAGTGTTTCCAAGGTCCTGGATTCGAGACTGACAGGGGTATTTTATTTTGCTGATGAGCAGACTACAGGCCTTGTCATACAGAGTGACTAAGGCACTTTTAAGCAGTTGTAAGTGGGTTTGCACTGGTTTGCACGGTGCTTACACATGTGCACACTCGCTTAGGTAAGCTCACACAAGCGCACACCTGCTGACCACTGCTTAAAAGTGCTTACTCCCGCTAACACCCGCGCTAATTTCTTTTAAAGAAAATAAAATGGAGAGATAGGAAAGTGGTGAAAAGGGGGGCACAAAGAGGGAAGTACAGTAGGAAAACAAGCTCGGGATGTGTAGGAAGGATGTAGGGAAGGCCCATAGCTGCCCATTTCTTTATCAGCAACAGCTGTGCATATGTATGCAATTTGGTGTGAAATTTGAAACCTATCACCCCTGAGAGAGGGGTGAGGACAACAAAATATGTTGTACTGCCAATTAGAATTATCAGTTTACATGTCCAGTGGACATGTGTGCGAATTGAACAGCTATGTATGGGGCGTAATTTTTTTATGGGAACAGAGTGCCCTTTTTTTATTTTTTTTTCAGGTGAGAGTGGAATGTGAGGTACAGGAAGAAGGTATATTTGGGGAGGTAGGTTGGGGAGGTTAACAGACAAGACAAACAAGACGCATACAGGGGCGGAGTATGACACATGTGGGGGGTAAACACAAATGACGGGGATGGATGTTTGGATATCGCAAGCCCATGAGCCCACAGATGGCAACAGTGGAACTGAAATCCCCACCCATAGGCAGTTACCATTGTGCCTTCACAGCCCAGGTTGGGGCTGTGCTGGGGGCTGGATAGGATGGGCAGGCACACCCGTGAGTTGTGCCACCCTCACCTCAAGCTGGCGTAGGGGATCAGTCACAGAATGCCTGATCTCACTATGCACCACAGACTGGACCCTATGGAGGGTGAGTGGAGGCTCTCCTCCATCCACGCTTGCAGAGTGGGGACAAGCCCCATCCCCTGCAGTGCTTCCACCCGAAGGTGGCACAGGGCCACCGGAGGAGGAGGTCCCGGCCTGGGCTCTGGTGCCAGGTGCACTCGCCAGCTGAGGTGGGAGAGGTGGGTCCGCTGGAACCCGCCTTTCCTGTTGTCCTATGTTTAGCAGTATTTTATGGTATTTTGGGTTAGTAACAAACAACACCATTCAAAATTAGTTGTAACAGCATGCATCAGTATTCCCATTAACCAAACACCCATGAATTCCGAACATTGAGCAGCAAGTATAACACATGCATATTTAGAACAACAGTGCACATTCCAAGAGCATGCAGGGTTGATTGATGGCAACAGGCCATCAGGTTTGGATATGTGAACGGGGCACATGCATCAATGTACATGCAGATATGTATGAACCAACAGGACAAATGTCCATGGGAATTAATTGTGTATACACATACCCGGTTTGGTGTGGAATGGCATCATTTGTGAAAATAGGGTAAGGTGGAGAAATTTTACATTAACAACTAAAACTACCTATACATATACTGTACATTCCTAGTAGATGCAGATATATATCCCCTACATGTATTAGTACAGTTTCCTGTATGTAACCTTGGGAATGTTGGTGATGGGGATGTTGCTACTACATTAATATACAGTCCATTTTTATTCATATATGTTCATATCTGGCTGTGTTCAGGTACAGCATCCTGCTACATTTGATTTGTATGGGTCTAGACAACTGTGGATGTTCAGCATTTCATACAACCATACTATTTCCATAATGCAAGGGTACAGCAACATATCCAATTTGTGGGATGGACACAGTCCATGTTCTGTATTTTATTTAACACATTACACTCTTTGGTTGTGGCTGTCCCATTCATTTCATAATGTAGTGACTGCAGTATACTTTTATTCCAGACTTATTACAGCTTTCTTGGTGGCTTCAAACTGTCTTTCTCACACTCTCTCAATTATTTTATATTTACATTTCAGACTGGTACTTAATTCTAGGCTTTATTACCATTTATTACTGGTATACAACAACCCTTTCCAGCTGACTCACTTATTTCATATGGCAGAATTTACAAGGATGTATTCGACAGTTGTCTATCCTTTGTTGATTGATTACCACTCATTTTCTGGCTGCAGCAGTTATCTGATATTACAATACAGGTGGAAACTTTATTTGAGACTTGTTTAATCTTTATTACTGGATTGCATTACACTATTTTCCAGGCTGCATCACTTATCTAATCTTACAATACTAGCAGAATCTTTCTTCTAGGCTTATTTGACCTTTATTAGTGGGTTACAACATTGAACTCTTTCACAATCTGTCTCACTTATATTCTATGACAATACCAGCTAAATAATTACTAACCTGCCTGGTGGCGCAACCTCAGCAGCCTATCAGCATAGGCTTGCTGATTCGTGGAACAAACACCTGCAGCTGTAATATAAAGGAAGTAATACTGGAACATACGTCTCCATACTATAGGCTAGGATAGCATTTCTTACATACCTAATTACATGGATACTTACTCAGTAGTGGGGCGTTGGGCATTTGGTGGGCCTCCTGGATCCAACGATTCAGTTGGTCCTCCTTCCGTCGCTTCAGGTCGGCATGGTGGTGATGGACCTGTTCACCAGTCCTCAGAATGCCTGTAGCACTGGTGAGATCATGTGCCAACCGGTTCCACGCCTCTGCCTTGTACACACCCCAGTGAACCGGGCCCTGCATGAGTTGTGCTTCATGATCATGGACTAGGAGCCAAACCATATATTTTGACTCCTCAACACCCCACTTTTGTGCTCTAAAGCGACTTCCCTCTCCTGCACCTGCCATCCTGACTGCAAATGGGTACCACAATCAGTTATGCTGTGTATTCCCGCCTATGGGGCTTATATATGCCTGTTTTCCCACACTTATCTGTGATTGGCCATTTTGGATATTTATCAGCTTAAAAAAATCTGCTTTGTCATGCTTCTATTTGCATTCATTCCTATATATATGCTAATACTGCATTTCTCAGTACAACTGTCATGGCTTAGTGGTTCAGTACTTTGACTATGGTGCACAGTATCCCAGGTTCGACCCTGGGCATTGCTTTTTTAATTTTACTAGTGTCTAGACAGGCTAGGAGGTGTGTCTGTGTAAAGGCGGCTTTGATACAGCTTGCACAATGTTGCCCGATGGTAAGCTGGTTGGTGCGCTGTGCAGCTTCGCGCAACCGGCTTACGCTGGGTAACGTGTTATTTAGCTATGAGCACTCATATTATGCTGGGTGAAGTGCTGCTGAACTATGGGCACTCATTTTAAGCGTGTTAAAGTGCTGCTCAACTCCGGGCACTCATATTACACCTGTTAAACCGCTGTTCACCTGCAGGCACTCATATTAAGCGTGTTAAAGTGCTGCTCACCTATGGGCACTCATATTAAGCTTGTTAAAGCGCTGCTCACCTACAGGCACCCATATTCAGCTTGCTAAAGCCTTGCTAAGCTATGGGCAATTATGATCTTTTTTTTATATTTTATTATGTCGGATTTCTTCAAAAATACATGGCCCATTTCATTACATTTTACTTAAATTATAGTTTAGATATATATATATATATATATATATATATATATATATATATATATATATATGTGCCAGGGGATTGTTTCATGCTTATTTAAATAAAAATGGAAAATGACGTTGTGGGGACTCGAACCGTGACTACCTCCTCTTTGGCCAATGTCTCTACCGCTACGCTATTGCTACTTGGCTTAATTTGCATATTTAGATTTTATATGCTTTTCAATGTCTGCTAACTGTGGCTGAGCGGAGGGCATACCCGCACAAATGAGCGCAAATACGGGCAAACATTTTGGAAATTATAAAAAAAAAATTAAACTGCTATTTTTACGTTTTACATTACAGTTGGGTTTATAGTGTGTGAGGGCATGTGGTGTTGTGTTCCTTGACATTTCCCTGGACTCGCTCTTGGGTGTTTACTTTCAGGACTCTGACTCTTCTGGGGGCATGTCCCTTTGCAGAACTCGGCATTCGGACACGCCCCCTACTTTCCTACACTGACCGTGTTAGCCTAGGGTATGATTCAGCATGCCCTCATAAATATGCATGGCATGCTGACGTCATACCATTAGACTGCAGCCTCCATGTAAGACATATTAACTCTTACACGGAGGTTTCATGAATCTGGCCCCAAGGCTTTAACAATGAATTAATTGCATTGTACAATGCACATACATTAAAGTTAATGTTTTATAAAAATATGTAAAGATAGTCTTGGAGGTAGCACTCTGGTACACTTACATTAAAGTGAATCTTTTATTAAAAAATAATACAAGTACAGTTTGGGTGGTTGTACTGTACAATTTACATATTGTAAAGTAAAGTTTTATGTTAAGACAGTATTGAAGACAATTAGGCACTCAACTAGTGCTGATACAATTGTGAAAGAGTGAAAAGACAGAGAGGGTGAGGGATATCATTGCACAGTGGAAAGGAGACCCCTGGATAGGAATAGATATGAAGATTCATATGAGATGAGCTAGAAATGAAATTCTGGTAGTGACAAGGTAATGAGGAATATATAGCAGAAGATATGCAGAGGAGGGGGGTATCAGGTGACCAGAGAGACATGTGCCTGGGAAAAGGAGTAGATGGGGACCTTGAGAATGTCAGTGATATATTAGGGGAGCATCCAGATGATGGTTAGTTTAAAAGAAGTGAATCTGCTGAACAGGTGTGCTGTAGTTGGTGGTAGCAGTGTGCTGTTATATGGGGACAGGTGGAAGGAGACGATGGAGGTGGTCAGTTAGTTCTGAGCAGTGACATTGTATGTGTCAAGAAGGAATGATTCTGCATCCTGTTTGAAGATTTTGGGTGGGTGCATTTATTCAGCAAGTGAGGTTGTTAGGGAGTTCCACTATTTTGCCAAGTGACAAGCATATACTGAATCCCCATGGCAGTCATGTGAAGGAGTCACATTTCCAGATATTTTTCACATGAACAGAGAGTGTGACTAGGGATATACCAGTGCAGTAGACAGCTGAGAGGGGCCAGGCTTGCGGATTGTGGAGGATTTTTGTGCTCTTTTCATTTGGTAGATTTTGAGGAGGTTATGGAACATGAGCTGGTTTAGCCATTTCAGAACTACACACTTGTGTGTTCTACTAGGAAGTCTGGTGGGAAGTTTGCATTCTTATTGTATGATTGCTCAGATTTTGTGAATTGTGTTGATTGTAGATTGATAAAGAATGCTAAGGCACATGTCAGGGGTGGAATAAGGTAGGAAACATCAGCCTTTCATACTTGATCAGATATATTTTTTTTAGATTGATAGAGCACACCTAATTTTTTGATTAGTATTATGGGTTACTTGGTGAATGTGTGGGTCACATTTCAGGCGTTCATCAATAATGATTCCATGTATTTTATTGCGGTGGATGAGTTCAATTAATGTGCCATCAGCTGACTGATTGGTAAGTGTGTTGAGCAATGTTGTTACTGGTTTAAGTACAAAAAGTATACATTCTGTTTTTGGGGGGTTTAGGACTAGATTAGATCCCGCAACTCAGATTTCCACATATGGGAAGAACTGCTGACTGACTTTTTGAAGTTCAGAGATAGAATGAACTGAACAGATGGTGGTGGAGTTAATCTACTTGATCAGAGCAAAGTTAGTTAGTACAATGGGCAGATCGTTGATGAATATATTGCAAAGAACTGGACCAAGGACAGATCCTTGGGGGACACTAACTGGAACTCGGCAAAATTTGGAGGAGCTTGTGGATATTTTGTACTCTGAATTCTCCCTCTTTACTGAGATGTCTCATATAAACAATGACATTTCAATAGTCATGCAATTATACAGACACTAATAAACAAAACAAGTCATGTCCAGGTTGCAGTGTATCTAGAACTAGGTTTCGATATGTGACCTGATCTCATGACATAATACTTAGGACTGGGTTTAGCAACAGGGACAGTCACTGGAAAATGCTGTGCTTGAGGAGTCTCAGGGATTTTCTCAGGAGCAGAGATTGCTGATGGAATGTCCTCTGGAACAGGAAGATAGGGAAAGTCACTCTGAGAACTAGAGTCTTTGTCACAGGCAAGATGCTGTAATACTGGTTCAGTTACTGGTAACAAATGCTTCCGATTTCATCTGAATTCCATACCTTGCAATTTTACAATATATGATCTCGGATCTTGACACAAACTTTTCACAAATTCGATGCAATCAAAACCATTTGACGTCTGCATTCTCACCATCCCCTTTTTTGTAAAGAATGGAGTGGATTGCTGGTTTTATCTTCTGGGACAAACGCTTCTTCAACAGTTGGGCTTTTACTGCTTTGTTGTTTTTAACACATGGAACCAGTAAATTTCTGCTGATTGGTAATTTGGTTCTGGTTTGTCTCAACATAAGTTTCTGGGCAGGTGAACCAAAATGTTTATCACAAGGAATGTATCTGAGATTTAACAAGTTTAGAAATATATCAGTATTGTCACATCTGGATTTCTCTAACAGCTGTCTTGCACATTGAACTGCATGTTCAGCCAAGCCATTTGACTGAGGGTATTCAGGACTACTCGTAATACAAACAAAGTCCCACACTTCTGCAAATTTCTTCAACTGCTGACTAGTAAACTGTGCACCATTGTCAGAAATAATTCTGTGTGGACTACCATGGACAGCAAAATGTCACTTCAATTTAGTAATGACAGTACTAGAAATTAGGTTGGGAAGCAGGCCAATCTCGAACCAATTTGAATAAGAGTCTACTAACATTAAGTAATGTTGACCATTCCACTCAAAGATATCTGTGGCTACTGTTGACCAGGGTAGCTCAGGAATCTGGCTACGCTGAAGGGTTCTTTTTGTTGATGCGGCTTTGTACTATTACATAGTGAACAAGATGAAAGTACTTTCTCAATGTCTCTTGACATAGAATGCCAAAATACTAGTCCTCTCACCCTTCTTTTGATAGAATCAGTTCCTGGGTGGCCATGATTCAAAATCTGAATGTATTCTTGTTGCAAGGATTTTGGAACAATCACCTTAGGACCCCTCATGATGATACCATTGTCTGACAAAATCACATCCCTGTATGGAATATACTGATGCACTTCTACTGGTAGACAAGATTGCTTGGAAGCCCATCCTCGACTGATAAAGTGGTTGAGCTACTGGAAAATTGGATCTGAAGGTGTGTGAGTTCTGAGCTCATCATGACATGTGGAAGAAAAGTTTCTCACTTCCATGACCTCAAAATCAAGTTGATCATTGTTATGCTGTTCTGTGTTTTTTCTGGGTGATCTGGATAAGGTATCAGCAAGATAAAGAAGTTTACCTTTTGTTTAAACAAGATTAAATTGCAATTCTGCAATCTGAGCATCAGGCATTGCAATCTAGCTGGAGCTGTATGCATAGGCTTTCTCAAAATAGTGATTAAAGGTTGGTGATCAGTTTTTATCTGGATAGGTCGACAATAAATATAATTATGAAATGTCAAACATGCACACACAATTGCCAAAAGCTGTTTCTCAATCTGGGCATACTGCATCTCAGTTTGGATAAGGGTCCTTGATGCACAGGCTACTGGTCTACCCTTTTGAAGAATGATTGCCCCTAGACCAACCTTAGAAGCATCACAGGAAAGAATAATTGGTTTGTGAACATCATAGTAGCTGAGAGTTTGTGGACTAGCAATTTTCTGCTTCAAGATATCAAATACTCTTTGGTGCTGTTCTACCATAACCAAATTACATCTTTGCATGTCAGCACTCTTAGTGGTGCTGAAAGTTGGTTTAAATATGGAATGAATTTGCCCAGATAGCTGACCATGCCAAGAAAACATTGTAAGCTTGAACACTGTCTGGAGCTGACATCTTGAGAATTGCAGTTTGCTTGAAAGGATCTGGTCGCAAGCCTGAACTAGTAAACAAGTGACCAACATAGCTAACTTCCTGTAGCTTAAATTTGCACTTCTGAGGATTCAGCTTAAGATTCACTTGATGTTCTCTTTCCAGACCTTTCTTGAGGTTTCTGTCATGTTCGCCTACTATAATAGCACATGGATAGCCCGAAAATATTTGCTCCATCACATGCTGAAACACTTCACTGACAGAATTTTTTCCAAATGGTATTCTCAGAAATATGTATCTCCCAAATGGCATACCAAATGTGGTTAACAATGAAGATTTTCAGTCAAGCAAGATTTGCCAAAATGAACTCTTTGCATCTAAAACAGAAAAAATAATGGCATTTGGCATGAGGGCAGCAACCTCTTTGACTGTGTGCATTGGATGATGAGGCCTTTTAATGCTTTGTTCAAATCTCTTGGATTAATACATATTCTGATATCATCTGAGTTTTTCTTATGAGATACTACCATGGAAGATACACATTCAGTAGTTTTTTCTATGAGACAAATTACTCCTAGCTGCATCATTTTGTCTAGCTCAGCTTTGACTCTGCTCTGCATAGCTACTAGAACTTTCTGTGCTGGTATTTTAACTGGCCTGACCTCTGGGTCTAACTTCATGGAGTACACAGCTGGAAGTTTGCCTAGTTTGTCTGCAAAAATATCATCATACTCAGAAAAAATAGTTTGGGTGAAATGTGCTGTTGTCATTCAGGCTTAGATGGTGAACCTCTTTATTAAGTGAAAACAGTCCCATTTTCAAACTGTCTCTGAGGCCTAATAATGACTGCATGTGTCTCTTGACTATGAAAATCTGCAAGTCATAGCTGTTCCCAGCAGAATAACATGAAAGCACTACACAGCCTTCGGTTTGAATCTCTTCACCACCATAAGCAACACGCTTTGCACACTTTGTCAAATCAAGTTGTTCTGTAGCTTTTACTCTAGCAAATGTTTCTGCTAACGGATCAGTGTCATTTTGCCGAAAATCCATTTCGCCGAAAATTTCTGACATAGGGTCCAAATCGCCAAAAATAGTACTGACAGTGTATACACCCTTTTCCCCACTGTAGTGCAGAGTGAGAATATTAAAGTAGGGGGGGTGTGGGGGGGTACAGCCTCCCACAACAGGGGGTGTAGGGAGCGTAGACCCTCACACAGTACAGTTTAATATTATCTAGTATTGTTTTATATTGTCCAGCAAATATTTACAGGGTAAGTAGTTTATAACCTGAGTGGGGGGAGCTACACCCCCCACATCCCCCTACATTAATATTCTCACTCCGAGATCATACTACAGTGGGGGAAAAGGGCATATACACTGTCAGTACTATTTTTGGTGAAATGGATTTTCAGTGATTTGGACCCTATATCAGAAATTTTCGGCAAAATGGATTTTTGGCGAAATGTCATAGACCCCTGCTAACATAGCATTGCACTTTCAGCCACTTTGAGCTCTAAGAGACTCCCATTAATCCAAATAGTACAAAAGATGTAATTCTTTGCCTACAAATCTACCCCATTAACTGTTTCACCAAGCATAGACGTGCCATCAACATGAAAAGTAGGGTCTCTGCTTTATAATTGATCACCTTGCCTCCTGGAATGCCCTCTTTTAATAAAAGAATGTGCCTTATTTAATTTACAAAACATTTTGAAATGATTCCAATTATTGCAGGAATGACACTGCTGACCAAAAGCTAGGTACTTTTCTCGTTTGGGTTCATGATTACCACCACAATTACAACAGTTTACTATGAAGCTGGGTGCTGGCGCATGTTTTGACTTTGCTGACTCACCCTTATGCTTCACTGAGCATGTCCTGGAATTTGCTGGAAAGACTTGGAGTTTCCCAAGGACTGTCACAGGACCTGCAGTAGCTGCCATGTGCTTGAGCCTGTTTCTCTTAATGACGTACTGCATATTATCAACATGAGCTTTGTCACTGTGCCTACCACAGCTGCTCTCATTTGTAAGCACACTCGTGTGCCTTTCTGTGAGCTCGTATATCTGACAAATCTCATTCGCCTTATTTAATGTCAGATCACTGTCTTGAAGCAAAATCTTTGTCACTGTCTCATCATTAATACCACACACAAGCCTTTCCTTTACCAACTCAATTAATACCACACACAAGCCTCTCCTTTACCAACTCAATTAATACCACACACAAGCCTTTCCTTTACCAACTCAATTAATACCACACACAAGCCTTTCCTTTATCAACTCAATGCCACACACAAGCCTTTCCTTTACCAACTCAATTAATACCACACACAAGCCTCTCCTTTACCAACTCATCTCTCAGTTCACCAAATCTGCATGTTTTAGCCTTATTTCTCAAGTCAGTTATATATACTGCAAAGGTCTCACAATGGTGTTGATCCCTAGTGTAAAATAAGTGCCTTTCCACTGTAATATCCATTTGGGGGCTACACATTTCTCTAAATGTACACTTTAAGCACTCAGGTATTCCCGTGTTTCAGCCAGTACCACAATATGTCAGTTTTCCCCTCCCCTGTAAACACAGCAGGTGCATAAACAAATGAACACTCTTTTTTAATGGTCTCTAAACCTGCTAAATTAAGCAGAATAAATGCTTTTATACATGCATCTTAGTCATAAAAAGTAGTCCGTATGAATATAGTGTATTCCTGATCAAACACTTTCCAATTTTCTGCAATATTATTATCAAACACAAGTGGTGTCCTTCTGCCATACCCACTGATTATAGTAAAATACAATGCAATCTTGGCCCTTGTTATTATGTATGAACATTCACACACACCAGGTACTTGTAATAATATTCAAATGCAAATCTCTGTGAAAGACTGTACTCTGCAAAACATTCTTTTAAATAACTGTACTTTGTAAAATAACCGCACTGTAATACTACACACTCTTGCAAAGACTTTGCACACTTTGGATACTTTGAATAATTTTAGTTAATGTGAAAAAGTACATAGTGAAAAAAATATGGTCATTTTCCCTTTTTTGTACATTTTATGTGATTCTTGTTTCAAACATTTTCGTAATTATTTTTAATATTTTTATCAATATGTGACAGTTTTGGACATTTCGTTTAATATGAAATTCGTTTTGAGTGTTCTGAGTGCTTCATTTTATATTTGTAGTGAAAGAATTCATTTAAGTGTGTTTTAGTACCTGGAATTTGTTTCTGACCTGTTTTGTTAATCATTTGAGCAGTAGGGATGAGCCACTCTTGTATATTCCTCCAACTTTAACTGGTTGCCTCATGGCTGTAACTCTGGCAGGGGAAGCTCATGCTACTGGACTGCAGAACTGCAGCCCTCCCAGCTGTAAAATCAAATAAATAAAAATTAAAACAAAGAAGAACAGAAAATAAAGAAAATAAAGAAAAATAAAAAATAGACGCGAGTCCCGAACATCACGCATACAAACTTGCGCATTTTCCTGATGTCAGACTGCTGGTGAACCAGACTGGAGCATGCGCACAAAATCCAGACTGTCTCACCAGCAGTCCGGATTGACATCTCAACATTTAACTCCAGATATCCCAAAAATCTATGCAGCTGCAACGTCCGCAGGCTGGTGCTTTAGTGGGAAGGACGTGCCCTCTCTCGCGGGACTCTGCTGCAGGGACCGTTAATGTATAATCGTGGATGCTGGCGATGGCTTACTTACTTTCATGGCTGCTGGATTACTTACTTTGAACAATTTTTGTTGGATGCTGGCAATGGATTACTTACATTCATGGCTGGATTTACTTTGAATAATGTTTGTGGATAGATTATTTGAACAGATTGTGGCTGCTTCACTGGCAGGTAGGTACAAGGTGTGTGTGTGTGTGTGTGTGTGTGTGTGTGTGTGTGTGTGTGTGTGTGTGTGTGTGTGTGTGTGTGTGTGTGTGTTTGCTTATGCACTGTTTTAGTTCTCAGTTGATTTAAATTTGATCTTCATAATGCTTAATGTTATTCAAGGTTAAACTAAAATTTTCAGATGCATGACTGTTTATCAGAGTGAAAATAAAACTGTGCAATCTCTTCTGAATCTTTATGAAAATACAAAACATCACAAATCATGAATATGTGAATGATCTTTGTCTCATTGCTATTGTCTTAACTAGGTTTAATAAGCACTACATTTGTATTTTATGTAAGGCCTTGCAGCAAAAGAAATGTAGGACTACACAATAGAACTGTTACTCTTTCATGCATCTAAAGAACTTCAAAATGCATGCAATAATTTGTATGTGATGCCAAAAAAAATCACTGTCGATGATAACGTGCAGGTATACTATTGATGGATTATTATTTTTACAGGATTGTTGTCAAGCACAGGAACTTTGCACTGACTTTTGTTACCAAAATATATACCTTGGACTTGGTGTCTCAGTTAAGCAGACATGATTTACCAGTTAATTGTGTAAATACATAGATTTGATTGGATGATGTTTTGTAAGTATGCACATTTCCTCAAGACTCGTTAGTTTTAGACTTGAAATCTAAAACAATGACTTAGAGCAGGAAATGAAATCAGCAACAAGTATACATTCATTCTATATTCTAGCTGTTTTAATGATTATTAGTTTAATTATTTAGTGTTAACATTTCAGAAGTATCTTTCTAATTGAGGTACTCAACTTTTATATTAGGAAAGGGTTTGTCAGTAGAATTAGAAGCTTAATAAATGTAAATGACTACAGTTTTGCACACTAGTAAGGTAATTCTATTAAAGACGTAATATCTCAGATTGGAACTGTTAGTGTTAGAATCATGAAAATGTATCCTAGTCATTTTGTCATTCCTACAAACTGAAATCAATCATGTTCTGGGTGACTATCTTAATAAATGCAACTCAATATCTGCACCTTTGCCTCTGTGTTAATGACTTAATATTCTGGATTTGAAATGTTAATGATATAATAAAGAAAATGTACTTTACTAGTTTTATCATTCTTAAAATGGAAATCAGCCACATTCTAGGTGCTAATAAGGAAAGATTTCCTAACACCAGTTGCCTAAATATTAAGGATGGTCAAGGCCGTATGAAGAACATTTCTGACACAGGTTGGGTTATTAAACAAATGCTTTAACATTGAAAGTCTGAGAGTTTTTGTATTTGGTAAATCATTTTAACCATAATTAACCCAGTCTATGCCTAGAAAATTAACATCACATTATCTGTTCATATCTGAACAGAATGGTTTCAAAAGTAACTGAAGCTTTGATTTCTGCTGTACCCCATATGAAAGACTGGCAGTCCTCTGTGGACAGTGGTAAGGTGGCACAGGGTGTGTGGCATTAATTCCTATGAAGGTAGTGAGTAAGCTAATCTACATGTGCAAACCTGAGGATGCCACTGAAAAGACCCAATGGTTCAACAGGTCATTTGAGCCTGGAGGACTTATCTCCTTCCTTGGAAAGTCTTTGGCATATATGGTAGCAACAGTAGTGATATGCGCTCAGGAAAACTGTGACTATTACAGGGGACCAGAACTGTATATGATAGGCTGGCATTGTTGCAAGCAGCTGCTAGTAATGATCATGTGAGGTATGATGCATATGACATGCTTTCCATTTTCCACTTAGTATTACTGCATGCAGTGTGGTGTCATGTGCCATAGAGAGGACTGATTCAACACAGTAACTGGTGACAACAATGCTGGTACAATATTGTTCTATAAGCTGTGTGAAAACACTACAAGACTGGAGTAAACTACCTGATCAAGTGAACTGTAACTGGGTGACATTGGATAGCTCAATGTGGCACCAAGATCACATGAACAACTTAATGTGATTTCAAAAGTAGGTGAGGACCATTGTGGGTAGAGCTTAGCTTAAGAAGGTGCAAGCTGGAAGTATGCAGCTGGAAGTATGGGCGGCACAGTGGTGCAGTGGTTAACATTGTCACCTCACAGCAAGAGGTTCTTCGGTTCGATTCTTGGCTGGGGTGCCTTCTGTGTGGAGTTTGCATGTTCTCCCTGTGTTCACATGGGTTTCCTCCGGGTACTCCGGTTTCCTCCCACATTCCAAAGACATGCATCTGGAGCATTTCTCCCCGGGCCTCTGCTGAAAACAGGCTCTGTGGAACCTAGTCAGACTTTCCCAGTCAACAAATGATAAATAAATAAATAAAAATGCATGTGTAAATGCCCCAGTTGCAGTGAAATCTGTAAGGCTTGAACCCTGAACCTTAAGTGCAGGTAACAAGAGCCTGAATTTCCTATCCACCACCATTTGTGAAATCTTGCAGATTTTTCCCTCATATTTTGTTCTGTTCTGTTCCTCATAACATCGGTGGTTTCTGAATACTTAAAATCTGAGGTACTTCATGGTGCAGTGGTAGCATTGTTGCCTCACAGCTGCAGGTTCTCAGGTTTGACTTTTAGCTAGGGTGCCTTCTGTGTGAAGTATGCATGTCCTCCCTGTGTTTGTGTGGGTTTGCTTTGATGGTGCAGTGGTAGCATTGTTGCCTCACAGCTAGAGGTTTTCTGTTTTGATTCTTGGCTGGGGTGCCTTCTGTGTAGAGTCTGCATCTCCTCCCTGTGTTTGTGTGGGTTTTCTCTGGTGTCCTTCCATGTTACAAAGACATGTGCCTGCAGTATTTCTCCCTGGGCCTCTGCTGAAAATTGTTTTTTTGTTCTGTCAGACTTTCCTGGTTAACAAATGTTAAATAAATAAAATTGACAGGCATTTAAATTTCAGACTTCATATTCTTCAGAAAGTACATAGTAACACAAAACCTTTTATTCTAGCAATTTTCTAAGTTTATAAGATGAATATTTGAAATGTGTCCCTATTTCTGGGACTGTATTCCCCCATTATTGGCTTTGCCCAGGTTTTTGTGCTAAGGATGAGAGCTATGGCATATTTGAGGGCTGTATTCCCCCATTACTGGGTTTGTCCAGACGTTTTGTGCTAAGAGGTTTACAGCTATGGTGAGAACTGAATTCACTAAATGATAGCCATTTAAGTTTCAGTCTTCCTCTCTTTCACCAAGCAGCTGATCTGGCATAGTGGTATGTTACTCTGACTGTTTTGCACACGGACCTGTGTTCAAAACTAGGTAGTAAAATGTATGGTGGTAATACAGCATTTTATTCTACCAACTTTCCAAGATTATATAAGCAATGTTTGCCCCCCCCCCAATAAATGTTGGCTTTCTCCAGATTTCTTGTGCTGTGAAGTTGAGATACAGTTGAGTATTGAGTAGATTTTACAAGGAGCTTAGAGTATGCTAAGTTAGCTAGCATTATTAATAGCACAACAGGTTGTATACTTGCTTTTGATGCAGAAGGCTGTGGGTTCTACTCCCACAAGGGGTGGATGCTGCTGTACTGAGAATGTCCTCTTTGGTGAAGATACTAACTAGCAGCAGCTTCTACATTAGTTACAAATCTCTTTAATGTGGAATTATTTAGATGACTTACTTCTGCAGAGATTGTACATATTTACTGATACTGGTGTATTGTATAAGTCTGAGTAGACTTTTTTATGATGGAAATGTTCTCAACTGGGCAGTTTTGTCATTATTGGTGCATGCATTTTGTTTAATTGTTTACTGGAAAAATGTTCAAAACAAATTTAAAACACCCTCTAACAACTGTACTGTATTATACAAGGAATATAATTTAATACAATCAGGAAGGTGTATCACACAACACATGTATGTTTTGTGTGCAAGGGGTCTATCATTTGAAAACAGCCCAGAGTTAATCTTTATACTAGTCAAATGTATTTTCTTTGAATGTGGGTTTCAATGCTGTTTCAATGCATGTGAGTTTCAAGGGCAGAGAAGTTCTAATGCTAAGTCTGTTTTCATTGTGAGACTACATTGCTTTGTTTAGCAGATATCTATTAGTGTTTGTGCTGTAAAATACAAAATAAAACTTTCAAATAAAATCCAAATCATCGTAGAAGTAAAGCAGTATGCACATTGCAGTGTTTATGGTAAATGGGGCGAAATAGACAAGTAATGGGACATTGGAATGGCTGCAGGGGGTGGCTCCATTCGACCATGATTTTGTGAGGGGGGAAGGGTGGCTCAGAGAGCCCCGGCTCAGCTGAGCTATACTTCTCAACTGTCCAGATTTTCACAGAATGAATACATTTTTGCTTCTTTTTGGTTTGTTCCTCATAAAATGTGTGGTTTTCTGACAAATCATTTAGGAATTAAGTCACTAAATAATGGCAGACATTGAGTTTCAGACTTCATAACCTTCATAAAAAATGCATGCTAAAGCAAGACCTGTTCTATCAACTAAGTTTATACAAGAGCAATTTTTAGCACTGTTTGTATGTTCCCCCAATATATTTGGCCTTGTCCAGATTTCCTGCGTTAACAGGTTGAGTGGTATGTGCAAATTGCTTTATAGAACTGGGCATATCCAAACCTCTCAAATGTCCCCGATTTTGGCTCAAAATGTTGCTCTCCCTCTAATACCTCTGCAAAATGTCAATTTTGGAAGAAAACATGGAATGTTTACAATTAATAAATAACTGTAATAATCACAGTTATAGATTACTTTTATTTCAGAAATGCATGTAGATTCATTTATTTTGTCAGCTGCTCAAGCTAACAGTGCTAATATTAAAATGTGTCCCTTCTTTGACAGGTTCCCAGCTGTATTGTGTGGCTATTTTATATTTTTGCATCACATTTTTGGTCCATTTTTCATAAAATTGTGGTTTTCTGGCAAATTAGTGACAAATCATTAAAGATTGAAATAAGAAAATAATGACAGACATTTCAGTTTCAAATTTCATGCCCTTCAGAAAATTCATACTAATGCAAGACCTACTATACTAGTAGAACGTTTATAAGAACAATATTTAAATATTGTCCTTAATTTTGGGCCTGACTTTGTCCAGATTTCTTGCTCTGAGGTTGAGAGGTATGACAAATGTGTCAGGGCATTTGCAGTCAGCTGGAGACATTTCAAGTTGTGACATACTTGTTGCACCCCACTCCCCCATGTAGTGACTCTGGATGTGTCCAGGCAAGGCAAGGAGCAGTTACGCAGTGTAAGTGTGCAGAGTATCCGCCCCCCATCCAAGGTAGACACATGTTCTACAGTAGCTTTTCATCTGTCTTGCTTGATTTTGCAGAATGTTCTGGTATTCTGTCATATTTTATACGGTTGATTCTGCTTCGTATTATTCAGAAAGTGCCTGTTGCTCTGTGTTTAAGTAGCAATGATTTCATGACCATCAGGTAAGCTTGTCTGAGACTGTAAGATGCAAGTAAGCTTACTGTTAAAGAATTACCAAGATTGAAATCCTTTTTGTTGTTGCCATGCAGAGAATACTTGCATAACTAGATAACGTACAAGCCTTAGGTATTGAAATGTATATGACAGTATTTATAATAAAAGACAGGATTACAGTATTTTAAGAAGCTCATTACATTTGTCGGAGCCTTGCCATCATCTTTGCAGGCTTTACCCATAAACTACACAGAATGTCAATCTATCATGTCTGGTCCATAATCTGTGCAGTAATCCTTTAAGCAATTTATCTTGAGCTTGTTTCTTGTTTGCTGTTCATTTTTTACTTTGATCATGTTTTCCCAATGAAACAGATAGTTGTCAGGCAGCAGGTCTTTTCTGGATAAGAAATATTTTTACAAGTGGGGGGTATCATTGCTACTTTCAGCATGTTATGTGGTACTTTAATAAAGCTGAATACAAATTATAATTATAACTACGGTGCAAGGAGAAGTGGTTTGAGTTGAGTGCTGCTTGTTTTTTTATACTTGATTTTGACTGGCAATCAAGTAATGTATTTAAAAAGTAATTTATTTTTTCATGCCTCACAACCTTTTTGTTTCCATCTAGATATTAAGTAAGCTGTCATGCAGCCAGTGCATTGAAATATTTTTTTTTCTTCTACACTTCATTTTGTCTTGATTGGACTCTCATAATGATGGTTTTGCACCCAGGGCAATGTATTTAATTAAAGTTCCAGTTTTTGTGGTTTTGAGCATAGCCCCTCCCCTTTCTGGTTGGACACACCCCTTCTCATTGGCCCCACCCATTCAGCTGTCTCCTGCAGCCCCCCCTTCGATTTGAAGTCACCAGCTGCCACTGAACTCTGGATCCTGTTCTGACACCATGTCACTTTTCTTATGTGCATTAGAAAGACGATGAGGCTCGGGTTTTCGTTTATGTAGTTTATTACATACAAATTCATGAGGATGGATGGCAAGAACATTGAGCTTAAACTATCTAACTTACTGATTGAACACATGCATGCTTTCACTCTGGCTGTTCACTCAAAATGGAACTCTTGTTTGCACATGCTCATTATTTATATGCACATGCCCACTGACTGGAATGCTTCTTAAAGGTATATCACACACTGATCTAGAGGATGGAGAAGGATTTTATTTTCAAATGGAAAGGAAGTATGCTTTCTGGATTGACCTCTTAATTAAGAGACAGGGTGAGATAAGCTTTCAGATGCTAGTTTTAGATATTCTGATAGAGATTACCTGGGGCTGTGGTGATGATTTTTTTTGAGGTACTTTTTGATGTTTTTTGTGGAACTGGTTTGAAGACAAGAGTATTTTCAGACTGGCATGTGGTAGCTTGAGGAGGGTCTGCACTGTGGTTAGCGTCTCAGAGAAAGAGTGGTATCAGCATTGATAAAGTGCATGTTGGTGGAACAAGCCACATTGCAATCAGATTCAGTAGGCAGAGGATTAGTTTATGAGGGCTTTCCTGGGTTTAAAAGTTTAGAAGCTTTTATTATAACATTGACAGGATACTACTTTACTTTACAAGTGAATAAAAAACAGTGAACTCATACATTTGGTGAACCCCCCTCCAAAAAAAAAAAAAAAACTGAAAGTGTTCTCCTGGACATCCTTCCAGTGGATCGTGCTGCTACGGCTTTTATTATAACATTGGCAGGACACTACTTTACTTTACAAGTAAATGTAGATGCCTCTTTCATGGATACAGTTTTACACTTATAAGCTACTTTGTACTTTACAGGTATTGACAAAATAGCTGAATATAGCATCCTAGTGCTCACTAAGCCACGGCAACAGCTGCGTATGACCCTCTTGTAGCCCCCCCCCCTCATTCTTTCAGACTAACAGACTTCCTTCTCTTCAATACTTCTTGAAGTTTGGTGATCCTGTTCCTCAGAATTGTATTTGGACCCAGGGCTTATAACTCCCTAACAAAAGGATACATTAGACCTTCTATCTTGCTATCAGGCTATTCCTTTGGATTTTCACAGACTAATGCTTGAAATTCTTATTTGACTTTCAAAAGCTAGTGCAAGTTCTTTCTTTAAGTTGTCTTTATTGTAAAGCCATCATATACTGTTTGTTCTCTATTGCTAAACCTGGTTAGTGTCTACACTGATACTGATAGTTTTTTTATTTCAAAAGCTTACTGATTGCTTTTTAGGTATGTGCCTTACCTGTTCTCGATGGAAACCCGCTCCATTCACCCTTGTTACTGCTCAGGCTCACTCTACTCCCCTACCCGATTTCCCACCCCTCTCACTACCCCTAGACTTATACCCAACTTCTCCACCTACCTAACCTACAGCAATCACTCTCTAGCAAATACCTCATCATCAATGAATCCCCTTGGCCCTGCCCCCACATACCCCTCCCATTAACATGACACACTCACACTATCACAAACCAATAACTATGCACACAGTCTATCTCATCATCCTCTTTCTCCTAGCATCAACACACTACCTTACCGCCTACCAAACCATACTTATTGGTACTTTAACTAACCCTTCAAAACATACGTCCTCTCACACACCTTCCACCTATCACTACAGCCTACACATATCCTCAAGTAGTTACCACCACATTATTCTCCCACCTCCCTCAGGAAGACTCCTCTCAACCTCTACCATATCACTTACTACGAATAGATACATAGCCATTCTATCCAAACTAACCAAACTCTTAAACCATAGTAGCTGTCAACTGATCCTAGCCAGATACATACAGCCCAACCCAGGGCCAAACCCTTGAACAAATACCCCATCTATTCCATGTCTCTCAGCCAACCAATCTCCCATCTCTAGACCAAAAGATAACCTTCTACTAGTTAGCTTAAATATCAGAAGCATAAAGAACAAAGTGTACCTACTCCATGCTTTGATAGCCAACTATTTTCTCAATTTACTATCCTTAGCTGGAACATGGTTAAAACCCACAACACTAGACAGTGAGTTCTTCCCACCTGGGTACAACGTATTACAAAAAGATAGACTATCCAAAAAAGGGGGTGGGGTAGCATTGCTTTACAAAAGCAACCTAAAATTAGTTTTACTAATCCTCCAATCCCTTCCCTCAATACTTCGGAACTTCTCCTAGCCAAACTCAAACTTGGCAACAAAAAATCAGTCAGTATTATCACTGCCTATATACCACCAGGCAACAATATTCCCTCCCTAGTATCCTTCCTATGCTGGGTTAATTAAAATCTACCTCAAGAAACCATCATACTAGGTGACTTTAATACTGACTGGAACACTTGCCACTAACCCTACCAACCATATTAATATCTAAAGCTTCTCCAAAGTCATTCAATCTAGCACTAGGCTAGGAAATGCTAAAATCAAAGAAAGTCTCCTAGATTGGATCTTGATAAATAAGACAAGTATCCCATACCAAACAGGAGTCCTTCTGGAAACAATGACCATCAACCCACCTTCTTACTAAAATACAAAATCCATGCCAACTCTATCCTACTAATACAAACTACCCGGAACAAAAATAACTCCGACCCAAACAAATTCAAACTCAAAATAAAATACAATAATTGAAACATATTAAAAGAAGTACCCCTTGAAAAAGATGTAATCCAATTCAACAACACTTTTCTAAAAATCCTAAATGCCCATGCCCCACCTCGTACCACAAAACTCAAAGTGAATACTGCCCCCTGGATCACCAAAGAGACTAAAAATAAGATTGCTCAAAGGAATAGAGCTTGGCATCACCAGAGAGCTACAAAAACTACAGCAACTAGATAACAATTCCAAAAACTCAGAAACGAAACCAAAAAAAAACTGTTCTCCAGGATAAAAAGAATTATTTCCTACATCTGAAAAACAGGTACCAAAACAACCCCAAAACATTCTGGGCAGGAATAAATAAACTACTTCACCCTGGCAAACCCTCCACCCCATCTCCAACCTCCACAGGCAAAATCACAGACATACCTGATTCATTCAACAAATACTTCATAGAAACCATCTCTAAACTAGTTCAACAACCCACTACTACTACTACCAATATCCCCAAACATGCAGTCAGTCCCAAAACTACCTTCCAATTCTGACCCATCCCTATGAATTATGTCAAACAATTACTATCCAAACTTAAACCTACTACCCTAGCAGCAGATGGCATCCCAGCGGAATACCTACAGTTGGCTGCTAATGAACTTGCCTACCCACTCTTTATTCTACTTAACAGATCTATATCAGAAAATACCATCACACTAGTCAGGAAAACCTCCTACATCATCCCTTTACATAAAGGTGGAACATCCACTGACCTCACCAACTATCACCCTATTGCCATCCTATCCCCACTAGCAAAAATTCTTGAAAAATGTATACATTACCACCTTATGCCATACCTATTTAATAACCAACTTCTGTCTCCTACCCAACATGGATTCCACCCTGCCCACAGTACAACCACAGCCCTTCTTTCTTTTACAAACCTCATCAACCAAATCAGGCACTTAAACTAAACTTCTTAACAAAAACCTATTACTTAATCTCAGAAAGACCAACTGTTGCTATTTAAACCAAATAAATCCATCACAATGCCCAACACATTCAATATTGTGTCTAGAGATGGGACTATCATCTCTCTAGACACTCATACCAAACTGCTAGGAGTGACCATTGACAACAACCTCAAGTTCAATCTACATATTAAAAACCTTCACAAAAAACTTGGCAGTCTTTATAAAAACAAACCATTTCTAACCCAGCCTGCTAGAATAACCGTAGCTCAAACCCACCTCCTCTCCACACTATGCTATGTGCTATCATCTTCCCCAACCTACCCACAATTGAAATTACCAAGTTTAACATCTGCTACAATCAAATTGACAAATTTGCTACTGGGGCCCCCTACCGTGCCCACCACTGTCATTCACTAAATCAACTTAACTGGCTTGAATTCCCAAATCTCCTCCCATTCCATCAGCTTTCCTTCACCCAGAAACTCCTACTAGTTTCTGAAACCCCCCCAGCATGATCTAATCTACTTAAAGTACAAACTAATACCACCAGAAACCCCCCAGCACTACCTAATCTACTTAAACTATAAAGTAATAACACGTGAAACCCCCCAGCATGATCTAATCTACTTAAACTACAAACTAATACCACCTGAAACCCCCCAGCACTATCTAATCTACTTAAACTACAAAGAAATACCACCTGAAACCCCCCCAGCACTATCTAATCTACTTAAACTACAAAAGAATGCCACCTGAAATGCCCCAGCATGATCTAATCTACTTAAACTACAAATGAATACCACCTGAAACCCCCCCAGCACTATCTAATCTACTTAAACTACAAATGAATACCAACAGAATCCTCCTCCAGCACTATCTAATCTACTTAAACTACAAAATAATACCACCTGAAACCCCCCAGCACTATCTAATCTACTTAAACTACAAACGAATACCACCTGAAACCCCCCCTGCACTATCTAATCTATTTAAACTACAAACAAATACCACCTGAAACCCCCCCAGCACTATTTAATCTACTTAAACTGCAAACTAATACCACCTGAACCCCCCCCAGCACTACCTAATCTAGTTAAACTACAAACTAATACCAGACAACTTCACTCTAGTGATAAGCACTATATAATCTACTTAAACTACAAACTATTACCAGACAACTTCACTCTAGTGATAAGCACTATCTAATCTACTTAAACTACAAACTAATACCAGACAACTTCGCTCTAGTGAAAAGCACTATATAATCTACTTAAACTACAAACTAATACCATACATGTGCTGTCATCTACCCCAACCTACCCACAATTGAAATGACCAAGTTTAACATCTGCTACAACCAAACTGACAAATTTGCTACTGGTGCCCCCTACCGTGCCCACCACTGTCATTCACTAAATCAACTTAACTGGCTTGAATTCCCAAATCTCCTCTCATTCCATCAGCTTTCTTTCACCCAGAAACTCCTACTACTTCCCGAAACCCCCCCAGCACGATCTAATCTACTTAAAGTATAAACTAATACCACCTGAAACCCCCCAACACTACCTAATCTACTTAAACTACAAAGTAATACCACGTGAAACCACCCAGCATGATCTAATCTACATAAACTACAAACTAATACCACCTGAAACCTCCCCAACATGATCTAATCTACTTAAACCACAAACTAATACCACCTGAAACCCCCCAGCACTATCTAATCTACTTAAACTACAAAGAAATACCACCTGAAACCCCCCAGCACTATCTAATCTACTTAAACTGCAAACGAATACCACCTGAAATGCCCCATCATGATCTAATCTACTTAAACTACAAAGAAATACCACCTGTAACCCCCCAGCACTATCTAATCTACTTAAACTACAAATGAATACCACCTGAAACCCCTCCAGCATGATCTAATCTATTTATACTAAAGATGAATACCACCTGAAACCCACCCAGCACTACCTAATCTACTTAAACTACAAAGTAATACCACGTGAAACCCCCCTGCATAATCTAATCTACTTAAACCACAAACTAATACCACCTGAAACCCCCTCCAGCATGATCTAATCTACTTAAACTACAAATGAATACCACCTGAAACCCCATGTAGCACTACCTAATCTACTTAAACTACAAAGTAATACCACGTGAAACCCCCCTGCATAATCTAATCTACTTAAACTACTAACTAATACCACCTGAAACCTCCCCAGCATGATCTAATCTACTTAAACTACAAACGAATACCAAGTGAAACGCCCCAGCACAATCTAATCTACTTAAACTACAAATGAATACCACGTGAAACCCCCCCCAACACTATCTAATCTACTTAAACTACAAAAGAATACCACCTGAAACCTCCCAGTACTATCTAATCTTCTTAAACTACAAATGAATACCACCTGAAACCCCACCCAGCACTACCTAATCTACTTAAACTACAAAGTAATACCACCTGAAACCCCCTCCAGCATGATCTAATCTACTTAAACTACAAACAAATACCACCTGAAATGCCCCATCATGATCTAATCTACTTAAACTACAAACAAATACCACCTGAAACCCCCCAGCACTATCTAATCTACTTAAACTACAAATGAATACCACCTGAAACCCCTCCAGCATGATCTAATCTATTTATACTACAGATGAATACCACCTGAAACCCACCCAGCACTACCTAATCTACTTAAACTACAAAGTAATACCACGTGAAACCCCCCAGCATGATCTAATCTACTTAAACCACAAACTAATACCACCTGAAACCCCCTCCAGCATGATCTAATCTACTTAAACTACAAATGAATACCACCTGAAACCCCACGTAGCACTACCTAATCTACTTAAACTACAAAGTAATACCACGTGAAACCCCCCAGCATGATCTAATCTACTTAAACTACTAACTAATACCACCTGAAACCTCCCCAGCATGATCTAATCTACTTAAACTACAAACGAATACCAAGTGAAATGCCCCAGCACAATCTAATCTACTTAAACTGCAAATGAATACCACGTGAAACCCCCCCCAACACTATCTAATCTACTTAAACTACAAAAGAATACCACCTGAAATGCCCCATCATGATCTAATCTACTTAAACTACAAACAAATACCACCTGAAACCCCCCAGCACTACCTAATCTACTTAAACTACAAACAAATACCACCTGAAACCCCCCAGCATGATCTAATCTACTTAAACTACAAATGAATACCACCTGAAACCCCCTCCAGCATGATCTAATCTACTTAAACTACAAATGAATACCACCTGAAACCCCCTCCAGCATGATCTAATCTACTTAAACTACAAATGAATACCACCTGAAATGCCCCATCATGATCTAATCTACTTAAACTACAAACAAATACCACCTGAAACCCCCCAGCACTACCTAATCTACTTAAACTACAAATGAATACCACGTGAAACCCCCCCAGCACTATCTAATCTACTTAAACTGCAAATTAATACCACGTGAAACCCCCCAGCATGATCTAATCTACTTAAACTACTAACTAATACCACCTGAAACCTCCCCAGCATGATCCAATCTACTTAAACTACAAACGAATACCATGTGAAACGACCCAGTACAATCTAATCTACTTAAACTACAAACGAATACCACGTGAACCCCACCCCAGCACTACCTAATCTACTTAAACTACAAAAGAATACCACCTGAAACCCCCCCAGCATGATCTAATCTATTTATACTACAGATGAATACCACCTGAAACCCACCCAGCACTACCTAATCTACTTAAACTACAAAGTAATACCACGTGAAACCCACCAGCATGATCTAATCTACTTAAACTACTAACTAATACCACCTGAAACCTCCCCAGCATGATCTAATCTACTTAAACTACAAATGAATACCACGTGAAATGCCCCAGCACAATCTAATCTACTTAAACTACAAATGAATACCACCTGAAACCCCGTCCAGCATGATCTAATCTACTTAAACTACAAATGAATACCACCTGAAACCCCACCCAGCACTATCTAATCTACCTAAACTACAAACTAATACCACCTGAAACCCCCCCAGCAATACCAAATCTAGTTAAACTACAAACTAATACCAGCCAGACAACTTCGCTCTAGTGATAAGCACCATCTAATCTACTTAAACTATAAACTAATACCAGACAACTTCGCTCTAGTGATAAGCACTATCTAATCTACTTAAACTACAAACTAATACCAGACAACTTCGCTCTAGTGATAAGCACTATCTAATCTACTTAAACTACAAACTAATACCAGACAGCTTCACTCTAGTAATAAGCACTATCTAATCTACTTAAAGTACAAACTAATACCAGACAACTTCGCTGCAGTGATAAGCACTATCTAATCTGCTTAAACTTCAAACCAATACCAGACAACTTCACTCTAGTGATAAGCACTATCTAATCTACTTAAACTACAAACTAATACCAGACAACTTCACTCTAGTAATAAGCACTATGCAATCTACTTAAACTACAAACTAATACCAGACAACTTCACTCTAGTGATAAGCACTATCTAATCTACTTAAACTAGCAACTAATACCAGACAACTTCATTCTAGTGATAAGAACTACCTAATCTACTTAAACTACAAACTAATACCAGACAACTTCGCTCTAGTGATAAGCACTATCTAATCTACTTAAACTACAAACTAATACCAGATCACTTTGCTCTAGTGATAAGAACTACCTAATCTACTTAAACTACAACCTAATACCAGACAACTTTCACTAGTGATAAGCACTATATAATCTACTTAAACTACAAACTAATACCAGAAAACTTCGCTCTACTGACAAGCACTATCTAATCTACTTAAACGACAAACTAATACCAGACAACTTCACTCTAGTGATAAGCACTATCTAATCTACTTAAACTACAAGCTAATACCAGACAACTTCACTCTAGTGATAAGCACTACCTAATCTACTTAAACTACAAACTAATACCAGAGAACTTCACTCTACTGATAAGCACAATGTAATCTACTTAAACTACAAACTAATACCAGACAACTTCGCTCTAGTGATAAGCACAATCTAATCTACTTAAACTACAAACTAATACCAGACAACTTCACTCTAGTGATAAGCACTATCTAATCAACTTAAATTACAAACTAATACCAGATAACTTCAATCTAGTGATAAGCACTATCTAATCTACTTAAACTACAAACTAATACCACCTGAACCCCCCCCAGCACTACCTAATCTAGTTAAACTACAAACTAATACCAGACAACTTCGCTCTAGTGATAAGCACTATCTAATCTACTTAAACTACAAACTATTACCAGACAACTTCACTCTAGTGATAAGCACTATCTAATCTACTTAAACTACAAACTAATACCAGACAACTTCACTCTAGTGATAAGCACTATATAATCTACTTAAACTACAAACTAATACCAGACATGTTCTGTCATCTACCCCAACCTACCCACAATTGAAATGACCAAGTTTAACATCTGCTACAACCAAATTGACAAATTTGCTACTGGTGCTCCCTACCGTGCCCACCACTGTCATTCACTAAATCAACTTAACTGGCTTGAATTCCCAAATCTCCTCTCATTCCATCAGCTTTCTTTCACCCAGAAACTCCTACTACTTCCTGAAAACCCCCCAGCACGATCTAATCTACTTAAAGTACAAACTAATACCACCTGAAACCCCCCAACACTACCTAATCTTCTTAAACTACAAAGTAATACCACGTGAAACCACCCAGCATGATCTAATCTACATAAACTACAAACTAATACCACCTGAAACCTCCCCAACATGATCTAATCTACTTAAACCACAAACTAATACCACCTGAAACCCCCCCAGCACTATCTAATCTACTTAAACTACAAAGAAATACCACGTGAAACCCCCCAGCACTATCTAATCTACTTAAACTGCAAACGAATACCACCTGAAATGCCCCATCATGATCTAATCTACTTAAACTGCAAACGAATACCACCTGAAATGCCCCATCATGATCTAATCTACTTAAACTACAAATGAATACCACCTGAAACCCCCTCCAGCATGATCTAATCTACTTAAACTAGAAATGAATACCACCTGAAACCGCATCCAGCACTACCTAATCTACTTAAACTAAAAAGTAATACCACGTGAAACCCCCCAGCATGATCTAATCTACTTAAACTACTAACTAATACCACCTGAAACCTCCCCAGCATGATCTAATCTACTTAAACTACAAACGAATACCATGTGAAATGCCCCAGCACAATCTAATCTACTTAAACTACAAACGAATACCACATGAACCCCCCCAGCACTATCTAATCTAATTAAACTACAAATGAATACCACCTGAAACCCCCTCCAGCATGATCTAATCTATTTATACTACAGATGAATACCACCTGAAACCCACCCAGCACTACCTAATCTACTTAAACTACAAAGTAATACCACGTGAAACCCCCCAGCATGATCTAATCTACTTAAACTACTAACTAATACCACCTGAAACCTCCCCAGCATGATCTAATCTACTTAAACTCCAAACGAATACCACGTGAAACGCCCCAGCACAATCTAATCTACTTAAACTACAAACGAATATCACGTGAAACCCCCCCAGCACTATCTAATCTACTTAAACTACAAATGAATACCACGTGAAACCCCCCCAACACTATTTAGTCTACTTAAACTACAAAAGAATACCACCTGAAACCCCGTCCAGCATGATCTAATCTACCTAAACTACAAACTAATACCACCTGAAACCCCCCCGCCCCCAGCAATACCAAATCTAGTTAAACTACAAACTAATAAAAGCCAGGCAACTTCGCTCTAGTGATAAGCACCATCTAATCTACATAAACTATAAACTAATACCAGACAACTTCGCTCTAGTGATAAGCACTATCTAATCTACTTAAACTACAAACTAATACCAGACAACTTCACTCTAGTGATAAGCACTATCTAATCTACATAAACTACAAACTAATACCAGACAGCTTCGCTCTAGTAATAAGCACTATCTAATCTACTTAAAGTACAAACTAATACCAGACAACTTCGCTGCAGTGATAAGCACTATCTAATCTGCTTAAACTTCAAACCAATACCAGACAACTTCACTCTAGTGATAAGCACTATCTAATCTACTTAAACTACAAACTAATACCAGACAACTTCACTCTAGTAATAAGCACTATGCAATCTACTTAAACTACAAACTAATACCAGACAACTTTGCTCTAGTGATAAGAACTACCTAATCTACTTAAACTGCAAACTAATACCAGACAACTTCACTCTAGTGATAAGAACTACCTAATCTACTTAAACTACAAACTAATACCAGACAACTTCGCTCTAGTGATAAGCACTACCTAATCTACTTAAACTACAAACTAATACCAGACAACTTCACTCTAGTGATAAGCACTATCTAATCTACTTAAACTACAAACTAATACCAGACAACTTCACTCTAGTGATAAGCACTATCTAATCTACTTAAACTACAAACTAATACCAGACAACTTCACTCTAGTGATAAGCACTATCTAATCTACTTAAACTACAAACTAATACCAGACAACTTCACTCTAGTGATAAGCACTATCTAATCTACTTAAACTACAAACTAATACCAGACAACTTCACTCTAGTGATAAGCACTATCTAATCTACTTAAACAACAAACTAATACCAGACAACTTTGCTCTAGTGATAAGCACTATCTAATCTACTTAAACTACAAACTAATACCAGACAACTTTGCTCTAGTGATAAGCACTATCTAATCTACTTAAACTACAAACTAATACCAGACAACTTCACTCTAGTGATAAGCACTATCTAATCTACTTAAACTACAAACTAATACCAGACAACTTCACTCTAGTGATAAGCACTATCTAATCTACTTAAACTACAAACTAATACCAGACAACTTCACTCTAGTGATAAGCACTATCTAATCTACTTAAACTACAAACTAATACCAGACAACTTCACTCTAGTGATAAGCACTATCTAATCTACTTAAACTACAAACTAATACCAGACAACTTCACTCTAGTGATAAGCACTATCTAATCTACTTAAACTACAAACTAATACCAGACAACTTCACTCTAGTGATAAGCACTATCTAATCTACTTAAACTACAAACTAATACCAGACAACTTCACTCTAGTGATAAGCACTATCTAATCTACTTAAACTACAAACTAAT
>NC_056741.1:73017290-73044790 GCF_019279795.1 Protopterus annectens
AACTGAACAACTTCACTCTAGTGATGAGCACTATCTAATCTACTTAAACTACAAACTAATACCAGACAACTTCACTCTAGTGATAAGCACTATCTAATCTACTTAAACTACAAACTAATACCAGACAACTTCACTCTAGTGATAAGCACTATCTAATCTACTTAAACTACAAACTAATACCAGACAACTTCACTCTAGTGATAAGCACTATCTAATCTACTTAAACTACAAACTAATACCAGACAACTTTGCTCTAGTGATAAGCACTATCTAATCTACTTAAACTACAAACTAATACCAGACAACTTCACTCTAGTGATAAGCACTATCTAATCTACTTAAACTACAAACTAATACCAGACAACTTCACTCTAGTGATAAGCACTATCTAATCTACTTAAACTACAAACTAATACCAGACAACTTTGCTCTAGTGATAAGCACTATCTAATCTACTTAAACTACAAACTAATACCAGACAACTTCACTCTAGTGATAAGCACTATCTAATCTACTTAAACTACAAACTAATACCAGACAACTTTGCTCTAGTGATAAGCACTATCTAATCTACTTAAACTACAAACTAATACCAGACAACTTCACTCTAGTGATAAGCACTATCTAATCTACTTAAACTACAAACTAATACCAGACAACTTCACTCTAGTGATAAGCACTATCTAATCTACTTAAACTACAAACTAATACCAGACAACTTTGCTCTAGTGATAAGCACTATCTAATCTACTTAAACTACAAACTAATACCAGACAACTTCACTCTAGTGATAAGCACTATCTAATCTACTTAAACTACAAACTAATACCAGACAACTTTGCTCTAGTGATAAGCACTATCTAATCTACTTAAACTACAAACTAATACCAGACAACTTCACTCTAGTGATAAGCACTATCTAATCTACTTAAACTACAAACTAATACCAGACAACTTTGCTCTAGTGATAAGCACTATCTAATCTACTTAAACTACAAACTAATACCAGACAACTTCACTCTAGTGATAAGCACTATCTAATCTACTTAAACTACAAACTAATACCAGACAACTTTGCTCTAGTGATAAGCACTATCTAATCTACTTAAACTACAAACTAATACCAGACAACTTTGCTCTAGTGATAAGCACTATCTAATCTACTTAAACTACAAACTAATACCAGACAACTTCACTCTAGTGATAAGCACTATCTAATCTACTTAAACTACAAACTAATACCAGACAACTTTGCTCTAGTGATAAGCACTATCTAATCTACTTAAACTACAAACTAATACCAGACAACTTCACTCTAGTGATAAGCACTATCTAATCTACTTAAACTACAAACTAATACCAGACAACTTCACTCTAGTGATAAGCACTATCTAATCTACTTAAACTACAAACTAATACCAGACAACTTTGCTCTAGTGATAAGCACTACCTAATCTACTTAAACTACAAACTAATACCAGACAACTTTGCTCTAGTGATAAGCACTATCTAATCTACTTAAACTACAAACTAATACCAGACAACTTCACTCTAGTGATAAGCACTATCTAATCTACTTAAACTACAAACTAATACCAGACAACTTTGCTCTAGTGATAAGCACTATCTAATCTACTTAAACTACAAACTAATACCAGACAACTTTGCTCTAGTGATAAGCACTATCTAATCTACTTAAACTACAAACTAATACCAGACAACTTTGCTCTAGTGATAAGCACTATCTAATCTACTTAAACTACAAACTAATACCAGACAACTTCGCTCTAGTGATAAGCACTATCTAATCTACTTAAACTACAAACTAATACCAGACAACTTCACTCTAGTGATAAGCACTATCTAATCTACTTAAACTACAAACTAATACCAGACAACTTCACTCTAGTGATAAGCACTATCTAATCTACTTAAACTACAAACTAATACCAGACAACTTCACTCTAGTGATAAGCACTATCTAATCTACTTAAACTACAAACTAATACCAGACAACTTCACTCTAGTGATAAGCACTATCTAATCTACTTAAACTACAAACTAATACCAGACAACTTCACTCTAGTGATAAGCACTATCTAATCTACTTAAACTACAAACTAATACCAGACAACTTCACTCTAGTGATAAGCACTATCTAATCTACTTAAACTACAAACTAATACCAGACAACTTCGCTCTAGTGATAAGCACTATCTAATCTACTTAAACTACAAACTAATACCAGACAACTTCACTCTAGTGATAAGCACTATCTAATCTACTTAAACTACAAACTAATACCAGACAACTTCACTCTAGTGATAAGCACTATCTAATCTACTTAAACTACAAACTAATACCAGACAACTTCACTCTAGTGATAAGCACTATCTAATCTACTTAAACTACAAACTAATACCAGACAACTTCACTCTAGTGATAAGCACTATCTAATCTACTTAAACTACAAACTAATACCAGACAACTTCACTCTAGTGATAAGCACTATCTAATCTACTTAAACTACAAACTAATACCAGACAACTTCACTCTAGTGATAAGCACTATCTAATCTACTTAAACTACAAACTAATACCAGACAACTTCACTCTAGTGATAAGCACTATCTAATCTACTTAAACTACAAACTAATACCAGACAACTTCGCTCTAGTGATAAGCACTATCTAATCTACTTAAACTACAAACTAATACCAGACAACTTCACTCTAGTGATAAGCACTATCTAATCTACTTAAACTACAAACTAATACCAGACAACTTCACTCTAGTGATAAGCACTATCTAATCTACTTAAACTACAAACTAATACCAGACAACTTCACTCTAGTGATAAGCACTATCTAATCTACTTAAACTACAAACTAATACCAGACAACTTCACTCTAGTGATAAGCACTATCTAATCTACTTAAACTACAAACTAATACCAGACAACTTCACTCTAGTGATAAGCACTATCTAATCTACTTAAACTACAAACTAATACCAGACAACTTCACTCTAGTGATAAGCACTATCTAATCTACTTAAACTACAAACTAATACCAGACAACTTCACTCTAGTGATAAGCACTATCTAATCTACTTAAACTACAAACTAATACCAGACAACTTCACTCTAGTGATAAGCACTATCTAATCTACTTAAACTACAAACTAATACCAGACAACTTCACTCTAGTGATAAGCACTATCTAATCTACTTAAACTACAAACTAATACCAGACAACTTTGCTCTAGTGATAAGCACTATCTAATCTACTTAAACTACAAACTAATACCAGACAACTTCACTCTAGTGATAAGCACTATCTAATCTACTTAAACTACAAACTAATACCAGACAACTTCACTCTAGTGATAAGCACTATCTAATCTACTTAAACTACAAACTAATACCAGACAACTTCACTCTAGTGATAAGCACTATCTAATCTACTTAAACTACAAACTAATACCAGACAACTTCACTCTAGTGATAAGCACTATCTAATCTACTTAAACTACAAACTAATACCAGACAACTTTGCTCTAGTGATAAGCACTATCTAATCTACTTAAACTACAAACTAATACCAGACAACTTCACTCTAGTGATAAGCACTATCTAATCTACTTAAACTACAAACTAATACCAGACAACTTCACTCTAGTGATAAGCACTATCTAATCTACTTAAACTACAAACTAATACCAGACAACTTCACTCTAGTGATAAGCACTATCTAATCTACTTAAACTACAAACTAATACCAGACAACTTTGCTCTAGTGATAAGCACTACCTAATCTACTTAAACTACAAACTAATACCAGACAACTTTGCTCTAGTGATAAGCACTATCTAATCTACTTAAACTACAAACTAATACCAGACAACTTCACTCTAGTGATAAGCACTATCTAATCTACTTAAACTACAAACTAATACCAGACAACTTTGCTCTAGTGATAAGCACTATCTAATCTACTTAAACTACAAACTAATACCAGACAACTTCACTCTAGTGATAAGCACTATCTAATCTACTTAAACTACAAACTAATACCAGACAACTTCACTCTAGTGATAAGCACTATCTAATCTACTTAAACTACAAACTAATACCAGACAACTTCACTCTAGTGATAAGCACTATCTAATCTACTTAAACTACAAACTAATACCAGACAACTTCACTCTAGTGATAAGCACTATCTAATCTACTTAAACTACAAACTAATACCAGACAACTTCACTCTAGTGATAAGCACTATGTAATCTACTTAAACTACAAACTAATACCAGACAACTTCACTCTAGTGATAAGCACTATCTAATCTACTTAAACTACAAACTAATACCAGACAACTTCACTCTAGTGATAAGCACTATCTAATCTACTTAAACTACAAACTAATACCAGACAACTTCACTCTAGTGATAAGCACTATCTAATCTACTTAAACTACAAACTAATACCAGACAACTTCACTCTAGTGATAAGCACTATCTAATCTACTTAAACTACAAACTAATACCAGACAACTTCACTCTAGTGATAAGCACTATCTAATCTACTTAAACTACAAACTAATACCAGACAACTTCACTCTAGTGATAAGCACTATCTAATCTACTTAAACTACAAACTAATACCAGACAACTTCACTCTAGTGATAAGCACTATCTAATCTACTTAAACTACAAACTAATACCAGACAACTTCACTCTAGTGATAAGCACTATCTAATCTACTTAAACTACAAACTAATACCAGACAACTTCACTCTAGTGATAAGCACTATCTAATCTACTTAAACTACAAACTAATACCAGACAACTTCACTCTAGTGATAAGCACTATCTAATCTACTTAAACTACAAACTAATACCAGACAACTTCACTCTAGTGATAAGCACTATATAATCTACGTAAACTACAAACTAATACCAGACAACTTCACTCTAGTGATAAGCACTATCTAATCTACTTAAACTACAAACTAATACCAGACAACTTCACTCTAGTGATAAGCACTATCTAATCTACTTAAACTACAAACTAATACCAGACAACTTCACTCTAGTGATAAGCACTATCTAATCTACTTAAACTACAAACTAATACCAGACAACTTCACTCTAGTGATAAGCACTATCTAATCTACTTAAACTACAAACTAATACCAGACAACTTCACTCTAGTGATAAGCACTACCTAATCTACTTAAACTACAAACTAATACCAGACAACTTCACTCTAGTGATAAGCACTATCTAATCTACTTAAACTACAAACTAATACCAGACAACTTCACTCTAGTGATAAGCACTATCTAATCTACTTAAACTACAAACTAATACCAGACAACTTCACTCTAGTGTTAAGCACTATCTAATCTACTTAAACTACAAACTAATACCAGACAACTTCACTCTAGTGATAAGCACTATCTAATCTACTTAAACTACAAACTAATACCAGACAACTTCACTCTAGTGATAAGCACTATGTAATCTACTTAAACTACAAACTAATACCAGACAACTTCACTCTAGTGATAAGCACTATCTAATCTACTTAAACTACAAACTAATACCAGACAACTTCACTCTAGTGATAAGCACTATCTAATCTACTTAAACTACAAACTAATACCAGACAACTTCACTCTAGTGATAAGCACTATCTAATCTACTTAAACTACAAACTAATACCAGACAACTTCACTCTAGTGATAAGCACTATCTAATCTACTTAAACTACAAACTAATACCAGACAACTTCACTCTAGTGATAAGAACTACCTAATCTACTTAAACTACAAACTAATACCAGACAACTTCACTCTAGTGATAAGCACTATCTAATCTACTTAAACTACAAACTAATACCAGACAACTTCACTCTAGTGATAAGCACTATCTAATCTACTTAAACTACAAACTAATACCAGACAACTTCACTCTAGTGATAAGCACTATCTAATCTACTTAAACTACAAACTAATACCAGACAACTTCACTCTAGTGATAAGAACTACCTAATCTACTTAAACTACAAACTAATACCAGACAACTTTGCTCTAGTGATATAAGCACTATCTAATCTACTTAAACTACAAACTAATACCAGACAACTTCACTCTAGTGATAAGCACTATCTAATCTACTTAAACTACAAACTAATACCAGACAACTTCACTCTAGTGATAAAAACTACCTAATCTACTTAAACTACAAACTAATACCAGACAACTTCGCTCTAGTGATATAAGCACTATCTAATCTACTTAAACTACAAACTAATACCATACAACTTCACTCTAGTTATAAGCACTATCTAATCTACTTAAACTACAAACTAATACCAGACAACTTCATTCTAGTGATAAGAACTACCTAATCTACTTAAACTACAAACTAATACCAGACAACTTCGCTCTAGTGATAAGCACTACCTAATCTACTTAAACTGCAAACTAATACCAGACAACTTCGCTCTAGTGATAAGCACTATCTAATCTACTTAAACTACAAACTAATACCAGACAACTTCGCTCTAGTGATAAGCACTATCTAATCTACTTAAACTACAAATTAATACCAGACAACTTCACTCTAGTGATAAGCACTATCTAATCTACTTAAACTACAAACTAATACCAGACAACTTCACTCTAGTGATAAGCACTATCTAATCTACTTAAACTACAAACTAATACCAGACAACTTCGCTCTAGTGATAAGCACTATCTAATCTACTTAAACAACAAACTAATACCAGACAACTTTGCTCTAGTGATAAGCACTACCTGATCTACTTAAACTACAAACGAATACCAGACAGCTTCGCTCTAGTGATAAGCACTATCTAATCTACTTAAACTACAAACTAATTCCAGGCAACTTCGCTCTAGTGATAAGCACTATCTAATCTACTTAAACTGCAAACTAATACCAGACAGCTTTGCTCTAGTGATAAGCACTACCTAATCTACTTAAACTACAAACTAATACCAGACAACTTCACTCTAGTGATAAGCACTATCTAATCTACTTAAACTACAAACTAATACCAGACAACTTCGCTCTAGTGATAAGCACTATCTAATCTACTTAAACTACAAACTAATACCAGACAACTTTGCTCTAGTGATAAGCACTACCTAATCTACTTAAACTACAAACTAATACCAGACAACTTTGCTCTAGTGATAAGAACTACCTAATCTACTTAAACTACAAACTAATACCAGACAACTTTACTCTAGTGAAAAGAACTACCTAATCTAATTAAACTACAAACTAATACCAGACAACTTCGCTCTAGTGATAAGCACTATCTAATCTACTTAAATGACAAACTAATACCAGACAACTTTGCTCTAGTGATAAGAACTACCTAATCTACTTAAACTACAAACTAATACCAGACAACTTTGCTCTAGTGATAAGCACTATCTAATCTTCTTAAACTACAAACTAATACCAGACAACTTCACTCTAGTGATAAGCACTATCTAATCTACTTAAACTACAAACTAATACCAGACAACTTCGCTCTAGTGATAAGCACTATCTAATCTACTTAAACTACAAACTAATACCAGACAACTTTGCTCTAGTGATAAGCACTATCTAATCTACTTAAACTACAAACTAATACCAGACAACTTCACTCTAGTGATAAGCACTATCTAATCTACTTAAACTACAAACTAATACCAGACAACTTCGCTCTACTGATAAGCACTATCTAATCTACTTAAACGACAAACTAATACCAGACAACTTCACTCTAGTGATAAGCACTATCTAATCTACTTAAAGTACAAACTAATACCAGACAACCTCGCTCTAGTGATAAGCACTACCTAATCTACTTAAGCTACAAACTAATACCAGACAACGTCACTCTAGTAATAAGCACTATCTAACCTACTTAAACTACAAACTAATACCAGAGAACTTCACTCTACTGATAAGCACAATGTAATCTACTTAAACTACAAACTAATACCAGACAACTTCGCTCTAGTGATAAGCACAATCTAATCTACTTAAACTACAAACTAATACCAGACAACTTCACTCTAGTGATAAGCACTATCTAATCTACTTAAATTACAAACTAATACCAGACAACTTCAATCTAGTGATAAGCACTACCTAATCTACTTAAACTGCAAACTAATACCAGACAACTTCGCTCTAATAATAAGCGCTATCTAATCTACTTAAACTACAAACTAATACCAGACAATTTCACTCTAGTGATAAGCAAAATCTAATCTACTTAAACTACAAACTAATACCAGACAGCTTCGCTCTAGAGATAAGCACTATCTAATCTAATTAAACTACAAACTAATACCAGACAGCTTCACTCTAGTGATAAGAACTACCTAATCTACTTAAACTACAAACTAAAACCAGACAACTTCACTCTAGTGATAAGAACTACCTAATCTACTTAAACTACAAACTAATACCAGACAACTTCACTCTAGTGATAAGAACTACCTAATCTACTTAAAGTAGAAACTAATACCAGACAACTTCACTCTAGTGATAAGCACTATCTAATCTACTTAAACTACAAACTAATACCAGACAACTTCACTCTAGTGATAAGAACTACCTAATCTACTTAAACTACAAACTAATACCAGACAACTTCGCTCTAGTGATATAAGCACTATCTAATCTACTTAAACTACAAACTAATACCAGACAACTTCACTCTAGTGATAAGCACTATCTAATCTACTTAAACTACAAACTAATACCAGACAACTTCATTCTAGTGATAAGAACTACCTAATCTACTTAAACTACAAACTAATACCAGACAACTTCGCTCTAGTGATAAGCACTACCTAATCTACTTAAACTACAAACTAATACCAGACAACTTCACTCTAGTAATAAGCACTATCTAATCTACTTAAACTACAAACTAATACCAGGCAACTTCGCTCTAGTGATAAGCACTATCTAATCTACTTAAACTACAAACTAATACCAGACAACTTCTCTCTAGTGATAAGCACTATCTAATCTACTTAAACTACAAACTAATACCAGACAACTTCGTTCTAGTGATAAGCACTATCTAATCTACTTAAACTACAAACTAATACCAGACAACTTTGCTCTAGTGATAAGCACTATCTAATCTACTTAAACTACAAACTAATACCAGACAACTTCGCTCTAGTGATAAGCACTATCTAATCTACTTAAACAACAAACTAATACCAGACAACTTCGCTCTAGTGATAAGCACTACCTGATCTACTTAAACTACAAATGAATACCAGACAGCTTCGCTCTAGTGATAAGCACTATCTAATCTACTTAAACTACAAACTAATACCAGACAACTTCTCACTAGTGATAAGCACTATCTAATCTACTTAAAGTGCAAACTAATACCAGACAACTTCGCTGTAGTGATAAGCACTATGTAATCTACTTAAACTACAAACTAATACTAGACAACTTCACTCTATTGATAAGCACTATCTAATCTACTTAAACTACAAACTAATACCAGACAGCTTTGCTCTAGTGATAATTACTATCTAATCTACTTAAACTACAAACTAATACCAGACAACTTCACTCTAGTGATAAGCACTATGTAATCTATTTAAACTGCAAACTAATACCAGACAACTTTGCTCTAGTGATAAGCACTACCTAATCTACTTAAACTACAAACTAATACCAGACAACTTTGCTCTAGTGATAAGTACTATCTAATCTACTTAAACTACAAACTAATTCCAGACAACTTCACTCTAGTGATAAGCACTATCTAATCTACTTAAACTACAAACTAATACCAGACAACTTCACTCTAGTGATAAGCACTATGTGATCTACTTAAACTACAAACTAATACCAGACAACTTCGCTCTAGTGATAAGTACTACCTAATCTACTTAAACTACATACTAATACCACACAACTTTGCTCTAATGATAAAAACTACCTAATCTACTTAAACTACAAACTAATACCAGACAACTTCACTCTAGTGATAAGCACTATGTAATCTACTTAAACTACAAACTAATACCAGACAACTTCACTCTAGTGATAAGCACTATCTAATCTACTTAAACTACAAACTAATACCAGACAACTTCACTCTAGTGATAAGCACTATCTAATCTACTTAAACTACAAACTAATACCAGACAACTTCGCTCTAGTGATATAAGAATTATCTAATCTACTTAAACTACAAACTAATACCAGACAACTTCACTCTAGTGATAAAAACTACCTAATCTACTTAAACTACAAACTAATACCAGACAACTTCGCTCTAGTGATAAGCACTATCTAATCTACTTAAACTACAAACTAATACCAGACAACTTCACTCTAGTGATAAGCACTACCTAATCTACTTAAACTACAAACTAATACCAGACAACTTCGCTCTAGTGATATAAGCACTATCTAATCTACTTAAACTACAAACTAATACCATACAACTTCACTCTAGTTATAAGCACTATCTAATCTACTTAAACTACAAACTAATACCAGACAACTTCGCTCTAGTGATAAGCACTATCTAATCTACTTAAACTACAAACTAATACCAGACAACTTCGCTCTAGTGATAAGCACTATCTAATCTACTTAAACTACAAACTAATACCAGACAACTTCACTCTAGTGATAAGCATTACCTAATCTACTTAAACTACAAACTTATACCAGACAACTTTGCGCCTGTGATAAAAGACTTATCAAGGTTACCAAAAGCAATAACACAGCAGGTGACTCCCTCTTCCCTAACTACATAGGTACAGTTTGGAACTTATTACCTTCTGCTATTACCTCAGCCACCTTAATGGTTACTTTCAAAAAGCTACTAAAAGAACACCTGAAACTCTCATGGCTATGCCCCTGCTTCCCACTAGGTTGACCCATATCATACATGCCCTCTGACCGACTCTCGTGCTCCCTTTCACCTCTATCCCTAGAAGAAGAATCATGACCCCGCCGTATAGTGCCTCACCTATGGCCACCCATGTGAACAGTCCACAATTATACACATTCCAGACTCAACCACTTCTCAGAAAACTATCCCTAATATCCTCTCCCAACACCCTCTTACTTACATTTGTCTCAGTCAATGTTATAAGTGGTACAACAGAGCAGCTTGGGTGGATTTAACGTGGGGATCCTGAAGAGAAAAGGAAATAAGTTTTTTGACTAAATTGATTTGGGATTTGGATTTATTATGAAGCTGGTTGTAATGCTGGTAGTATATTGTGGTCATACCCATTTGCTAGGTGTTCTATGCTTTATTTCATATGTGCATGTCTTGTTGGGTAGGTAAAGTGAACCGGGGGGGTGGCTTGTGTAGCTTTGGCTCTTTTATACCTGAGTGGGGCATGAGAATTTAGAATGTTTAAAAAAGTATTTCTGAGGTGGTGGACAACTTCAGCTAGTGGTAGGAGCTTTAGTGTGCTCCACTTGTAAGAAAGGAGGGGTCAAAGGGATAAATCCTTGTTGAAGTTAGAAAGGATCCTGACATCTTGTAGACTGCTGACTTGCTGTATTTCAATAAGGAGAGGAGAGCAAATATTGGATGGTGGTCACTTAGAGTATCTAGTAGAACACTAAATGACTGATGTTGCTGGGGTTATTGTTTAGGATCCAGCATAATATGGCTAATGAGCACGTTGATTTATTGTGTCTAGAAGCTCAGCTGATTAAATTGAGTTAATTTGAGAAGGTTTATATAGGGTGATTAATTTGGGAGTGTTCTAAAAGACAAGAGAACAATATATAGAGGGCTGTTATGCAAACATGCAAACAGAGTTGACAATGTTAACTTTCAGGAGCAATATCAGGATTTCTGTTATTTAAAAAGATGGATGTTATCTATGGTCCAGAGAAAGCTCTATGTTATTTTCATATAGTGGTGCAATGTCACTCCCATTATGTTTCTGTGGACAAGGCACAGTAAGTTGTAACCAGGTGGCAAAATCTCTTCATATGTTCATAGGTAGGTACTAGCCTATCAGACCTAGGGCCTATACAAGCCCAGCCAAAAAGGTACCCTGGCTTTCGCCACCCAAGAAAATTATTTTCCTATGGCCCTGTCAAGCAGAGCCACAGAGGTGATCCCTGGAGTGAATTTCCTATTTCCCATCCAATCATCAAGATTTTTCTTGAAGAGTGCTAATGAGGAGCTTTGTTTGATATAGATAGGTAGTTTGTTCCAGAGTTTGTGAAGTCTCTGGGACAGGAATCTGTCCCTCCAGCATGTTTTATTTATTGTGGTGACAAGGTTTAGGTTCCTAGAGCATGTAGCTTGGAGGGATTGGGATTTCTTTAAGTGGAGCATGTCCAACAGCTCTGGGTTTGACATAACTTTATATGTTAGGCAGAGATTGCCTCTGAGTAGGTGATATGCGATGGAGTAAAGCTGGAGTTTTTTTAGATTGTCTGCGTAGGCCATCTGTTTGAGGCCGGTAATTCTCTTTGTGAGGTATTTCTGTGGCCTTTTCGGTTGTTGTAGATGTCTTGTGAGGTACATACCAAAAGGGAAATTGTACTCTATAATGGGTCTAATGAGTGATGATCAGATGGTAACGATGACCTCTTTTTTCCTGGATGAGAAACCTTTTGTGATGAGGTGTGCCACATAGATGGACTTCCTGACTACTGTGGCAATGTGATTATCAAAGGAGAGACTAATGTCCACCTGTGTCCCAAGGTCTCTTATCACACTTTTGGTGGTAAGTAGACTACCACCTATGTGGTAGCTCATGGGTACAGAGTTTTTACCAAAGGAGATGACAATTTACTTTTTGGCATTGAGCTTGAGGCTATGGCTTTGTCACCAGGCATCTCTCTCAGTGAGGCCCTTTTGTAGGATGTCCACATCTTTAGGAGTTTCAATTATGGCTCCTACTTTGCAGTCATTTGCAAATTTCATTAGCTAAAGACCTTCTGTGTTAGCCTGTACTTCAGAAAAGTAGATACAAAACAGGAGAAGACCCAGGACTGAACCCTGTGATACTCCACTTGTCACTGGTCTGAAGTCGGATTTGGTGTCTGCTACTTTCACAGTGAGGATTCTGTCAGGGAGCCAGTTGGCAACCCATCTTGTAACATAGGGATTTACCTAGTTTAGTGAGTTTATCTATAATTCCAGAGTGGGGGATGGTGTCAAAAGCCTTGCTGAGATCTAGATAGGCTGTGTGAACCACCTTACCCTCATCTACGGTTTTGGTGACTGCTTCAAAGAAGTCATTCAGGTTAAGGAGACATGATCTGCCTTTTACAAACCTGAACTTGGTAGTTTGGAAATTACCAATGTCTTTGTTTATAAGTTCCATGACGATAGTTCCATGGCCTTGCAGACCAGGCTCGTCAGGCTAATGGGGCGGTAGTTCCTGGTGTCCGTGGTGGCTCCCCCTTTGTGGAGTGGGATAACCATCGCTGTGCACCATTCAGTATGCACAAAGCCTGAGGTGAGGCTATGATTGAAAATGGTGCTTAGGTGGGGTGCCAGTTCATTCTATAGTTCATGTAGAACGCAGCCTGGGATGTTGTCAGGTCCCATGGATGCTGTGTTCTTGGTTTGGAGAGTGTGATTTTTACCTGTGCAGCCATGATTACAGGAATTTTGCATTCTTCTGGTATAGAGATGGGCCCTTTAGGGGGTGAGGGAGGGTAAAGTTAGCACTGAACCTATCTGCCAGGATGTTGGCAATATGCCATTGTGCTGTAACTCAGAGCAGATCTGAGTGTTGCCATTGAGATTCTTGACATAGCTATAGAATGCTTTGTGGTTGTCTTTAGAATCAGTGGTGATTTTGTTTTCATAACTAGCTTTGGAGGATTTTATGAGGGATCTCAACTTCTTACTGAGATTGAACAGGGAGTTCTTCCAGTCATGGGATTTTATTCTTTTTTGCAACAGTTTCTTTCTTCTGTTCTAGAGTTTGTTTATGGCAGGGGACTGCCAGATTGGCTTCCTTTTTTAGGAGGATAGCATCTTGGTTCTGTTAGGGATAGCATGATCCATGCACTCATGTAAGTGCTTATAAAGTGCATTTGTGTAGGATTCAGCAGTCGTACTTCTATTGTCCATCTGCATGGGTGTCGTGAAGTTTGCCACTTCTGTCTTAAGAAGCGTAAAGTTGGCTTTGGAGAACTTTTTATGGTGGTTTCCCTAATGGGGGGTGGGGGTGGGATGTGGATGTCTAAGCTGATTAGTTTGTGGTCAGATCTAACCAATGAGGAACTGACCCCTGGTGTGGAACACTGGTCGACCATGTTTGTAATGACCAGGTCTAGGATATTGCTACCCCTGATGGGGGTGTGGATAAGCTGATCCAAGGCATTGGAATTTATGAATTCCAGAAAACATTGAGCAAAAGAGTTGACACATGAGTAGTTTTCCCAGTTAATGGTGGGGTAGTTGAAATCACCCATTATTAGGGTGTTGGGTTGTACCCTAATATTTTCCAGTGCATCAAGAAATGAGGAGTGGGAATCCTGGGGCATGGTGGGCAATCTGTAGCAAGTTACAGTTTGGATTACTGTCTTGCCCAACGTTAGTTGCACTTGGATAATTTCGGATGCATTATACTGAGCAACTAGCCTGGAGGTGTGGTTATCCTTATTGAATATGGACACGCCTCCACCTTTAGTGTTTCAGTTCAGGTTAGGTGGCCGAAAGGTGTGGTATGAATTATAGCCTGGTAATGCAGGGGTACTCTCTGGAGCCTTGAACCAGGTCTCTGTCAGTGCACAGATGTTGATGTTCTCCATTTTAAGGAGTGCCTCGAGTGAATGCATTTTGAGGTTTAGACTTCTAGCATTGAGTAGCATTACCCCCAGATTTTGCTTGCTTGTATTTGTTACGGTGGTGAATTTGTCATTTGAACCTTGCCTAAAAAAGGCACTATGGGAGTGGCAAGAGCCTTAGCCAGTATCCAGAATCCCAAGGGCGATAGGTGCAGACCATCTCTGGCAAAGCATCATGCTCTGTCGATTATGTCATCTCAGGCAGACAGATACTGGATCCCCTTAGAATGACACCAGAAGCTTAGCCAATCGTTGAAGGCAATCATTTTGTCCTTCTACTGTGGTATCATTCTGGGTGATGGCAGGATGCTATTCAGAGCTAGGGTCATACCTGCCTGGGCTACAAGATTGGACAGCTCCTCCATGCCTCTTTTCATGTAGTCCAGGGAGGTATGTCTCAGGTCATTTACACCAACATGGACAATGACAGAGTCATATTTGTACTTGTTGCGGAGTGACCTGAGTATGTGCGTTACGTGCCGGATCCTGGCACCCGACAGGCAGCTGACAGTAACTTTCTCCTTGTTTAGCCTGGTGAGTGGAACATCAGTGTGCCTGACTATAGAGTCACCTATGACTAGAGTGTTGGGTACGTAGTTATGTCTTATAGGCTGTGGTTGAGTGGCACACTGAGTTTGTGGGCTATGTGTCATTTGGGTTGTTTTGGGAGTGGAGGATGCTTGCATATCTGCTTTGGAGTTCTCTGTTGTTCTGCCATCACCCAGAATGATACCGCAGTACAAGGACAAAATGATTGATTTCAACAATTGGTTAAGCTTCTGGCATCATTCTAAGGGGATCCAGTATCTGTCTTCTTGAGATAATATGGTTGACAGACCACAATGCTTTGCCACAGATGGCCTGCACCTGTCGCCCCTGGGATTCCGGATACTGGCTAAGGCTCTTGCTGCCCCTACAGTGCCTTTTTTAGGCAAGATTCAAATAACTAATTCACCACCATAACAGGAACAGGCAAGAAAAAACTGAGGATAATCCTACTCAATGCTAGAAGTCTAAATCTCAAAAGCACTCAATCGAGGCACTCTTTAAAATGGAGAACATCGATATCTGTGCAGCATACCTCTCAACTGTCCAGATTTTCACAGAATGTCCAGATTTCTGGCTCATATTTTTGGTCTGTTCCTTATAAAATCTGGGGTTTTCTGGCAAAACACTGGGATGATCTGAGGATTGAAGTCACTAAATAATAGCATACATTTGAGTTTCAGACTTAATATCCTTCAGAAAATGTATATTAAAACAAACTCTATTACTCTAACAACTTTCTAAGTTTATAAGAGCAATGTTTAAAATATGTCCCTATTTTTGGATCTTTGTCCCCCCATTTTGTTGGGCTTTGTCCAGATTTCTTGCACAAAGAGGTTGAGAGGTATGCTGTGCAGTGACTGAGACCTGGTTCAAGGCTCCAGAGAGCACCCCTGCACTACCAGGCTATAACTCATACCACACTTTTCGGCCATGTAACTTGGACCGAAACACCAAAGGCGGAGGTGTGTCCATATTCATTAAGGATAGCCACACCTCTAGGCTACTTGCTCAGCACAATGCATCTGATGTTATCCAAGTGCAACTAACTCTGGGCAAAGCTGTAATCCAAATTATAGCTTGCTACAGATCCCTCACCATGTCCCAGGATTCCCACTCCTTTTTTCTTGATTTACTGGAAAATATTAGGGTTCAACCAAACACCCTGATAATGAGCAACTTCAACTACCCCACCATCAAATGGGAAAACTACTTGTGTACCAACTCCTTAGTGCAACGCTTTCTGGAATTCATAAACTCCAATGCCCTGGATAAACTTATCCACATCCGCACCAGTAGCAACAATATCCTAGACCTAGTCATTACCAGCATGAGTGACCATGTTCCATATCTGAAGTCAGCTCCTCGTTTGTCCGATCCAACCATAACCTAATCACCCTTGATATCTACATCCTGACCCCACCCCTCCATTAAGGAAACCACAGTAAAATATTTCTCCAACGCCAACTTCATGCTTCTTAAGACAGAAGTGGTGAACATCATGACATCCATGCAGATGAACAATACAGTTACAACTGCTGAATCCTACACAAATGCACTCTGTAAGAACTTACACGAGTGCATGGATCGTGCTATCCCAAACAGAACCAAGTCGCCATTCTCCAAAAAAAGGAAGCCAACCTGGTGGTCCCCTGCCATAAACAAACTGTACAACAGAAGGAAGAAACTGTTGCAAAAGAGAGTAAAATCCAATGAGTGAAGGAGCTCCCTAGTCTGCCTCAGTATGAAGCTGAGATCCTCCAAAGCTAGCTATGAAAACAAAATTGCCACTAATTCCAAGGACAACCACAAAGCATTCTATAGCTATGTCAAGAATCTCGATGGTAACACCCAGATCTGCTCTGAGTTACAGCACAAAAGCACAAAAATGACAGAACCAACTGATATTGCCAGCATCCTGGCAGATAGGTTCAGTGCTAACTTTACCACCCTCTCACCCCCTAAAGTGCCCATATCTATACAGGAAGAATGCAGAGTCCCTGTAATCACAACTATGCAGGTAAAAGCTGCACTCTCTAAAGCCAAAGCATCCATGGGACCAGACAACATCCCAGGCTTTGTTTCACACAAACTTCAGAATGAGCTGGCTTTCCACTTAAGCACGATGTTCAATAATAGCCTCACATCAGGCTTTGTGCCCACTGAATGGCATACAGCAACAGTTATCCCACTCCACAAAGGGGGAGCCACCACTGATCCTGGGAACTATCGACCTATTAGCCTGATGAGCTTGGTCTGCAAGGCCATGCACTGTATCATCATGGAACCCATAAACAAAGACATTGGTAACCTCCAAACTCTGGATCCCACCCAGTTCAGGTTTGTGAAAGGCAGATCATGCCTCCTGAACCTGATCAACATCTTTGAGGCAGTCACCAAAGCTGTAGATGAGGGTAAGGTGGTTCACACAGCCTATCTTGACCTCGCCAAGGCTTTCGATACCATCCCCCATTCTGGAATTATAGCTAAACTCACTAAACTATGTATAAATCCCTACATCATAAGATGGGTTGCCAACTGGCTCACTGACAGAACCCATACTGTAAAAGTTGCAGACTCCAAATCTGACCTCAAAGCAGTGACAAGTGGAGTACCACAGGGTTCCGTCCTGGGACTTCTCCTGTTTGGTATCTACTTCTCTGAAGTACAGGCTTACACAGAAGGCCTCTGGCTAATGAAGTTCGCAGATGACTGCAAACTAGGAGCCATAGTCAAGTCCCCAAATGATGTGGACATCCTACAGAAGGGCCTCGCTGAGACAGATGCCTGGTGTCAGAGCCATGGCCTCAAGCTCAATGCCAAAAAGTGCAGTGTCATCCCCTTTGGTAAAATCTCTGTACCCATGAACTACCACATAGGCAGCAATCTACTTAACACCGAATGCGTGATAAGAGACCTTGGGACCCAGGTGGACAGTAGTCTCTCCTTTGATAGTCACATCACCACAGTAGTCAGCAAGTCCTTCTATGTGGCACACCTTATCATAAAAGGGTTCTCATCCAGGAAAAAAGAGGTCATTGTTCCCCTCTACTCGACACTCATTAGACCCATTATAGAGTACAATGCCCCTTTTGGAATGTACCTCACAAGACATCTGCAGCAGCTGGAAAGGTCACAGAAGTACCTGACAAAGAGGATTACTGGCCTCAAACAAATGCCCTACACTGACCACCTCAAAAAACTCCAGCTTTACTCCGTAGCATATCTTCTCCTCCGAGGTAATCTCTACCTAACATATAAAGCTATATCAAATCCAGAGCTGTTGGACATGCTACACCTAAAGAAATCCCAATCCCTCCAAGCTACATGCTCTAGGGACCTAAACCTTGTCACCACAATAAACAGGACATGCTGGAGGGATAGATTCCTGTCCCAGAGACTTCCCATACTCTGGAACAGGCTACCCATCTATGTCAAGCAAAGTTCTTCATTAGCACCCTTCAAGAAAAATCTTGATGAGTGGATGGGAAATAGGAAATACACTCTGGGGATCACTTCTGTGTCTCTGCTTGACAGTGGCACAGGAAAATAACTTTCTTGGGTGGCGTAAGTCAGGGAACCTTGTTGGCTAGGCTTGCGTAGGCCCTTGGGCCAATAGCCTAGTACCTACCTATGAACCTATGAACCTATGAATCCTAAACCTGATAGACTTCTGTGAAGTGGTCACCATAGCCGTAGATGAGGGTAAGGTGGTACACACAGCCTATGTAGATCTTGCCAAGGCTTTCAACACTATCCCCCACTCTGGAATTATAGACAAACTCACTAAACTAGGAATAAATCCCTATGTCACAAGATGGGTTGCCAACTGGCTCACTGACAGAACCCACACTGTGAAAGTAGCAGACTCTAAATCCGACTTCAGACCAGTGACAAGTGGAGTACCACATGGTTCAGTCCTACGTCCTCTCCTGTTTGGTATCTACTTCTCTGAAGTACAGGCTAACACAGAAGGTCATTGGCCAACAAAGTTTGCAGATGACTGCAAACTAGGAGCCATAATCAAAACTCCTAACAATGTGGACATCCTACAAAAGGGCCTCACTGAGACAGATGCCTGGTGTCAAAGCCATGGCCTCAAGCTCAGTGCCAAAAAGTGCATTGTCATCCCTTTTGGTAAAAACTCTGTACCCATGAACTATCATATAGGCGGTAGTCTACTTAACACCAAAAGTATGATAAGAGACCTTAGGACACAGGTGGACAGTAGTCTCTCCTTTGATAATCACATCGCCACAGTAATCGGGAAATCCTTCTACGTGGCACACCTCATCACAAAAGGTTTCTCATCCAGGGAAAAAAGAGGTCATTGTTCCCCTATACTCATCACTCATTAGACCCATTATAGAGTACAACACCCTTTTGGTATGTACCTCACAAGACATCTACAACAACTGGAAAGGCCACAGAAATATCTCACAAAGAGGATTACCAGCCTCAAACAGATGCCCTATGCAGATCATCTCAAAAAACTCCAGCTTTACTGTGTCGCATATTGCCTACTCAGAGGCGATCTCTGCCTAACATACAATGCTATGTCAAACCCAGAGCTGTTGGGCATGCTCCACGTAATGAAATCCGAGTCCTGCTGAGCTACATGCTCTAGGGACCTAAACCTTGTCACCACAATAAACAGAACATGCTGGAGAGATAGATTCCTGTCCCAGAGACTTCCCTACTCTGGAACAAACTACCTATCTATATCAAACAAAGCTCCTCATTAGCACTCTTCAAGAAAAATCTTGATGATTGGATGGGTAATAGAAAATTCACCCCAGGGATCACTTCTGTAGTTCTGCTTGACAGGGGCACAGGAAAATAATTTTCTTGGGTGGCAAAAGCCAGGGTACCATTTGGCTAGGCTTATATAGGCCCTAGGGCCAATAGCCTAGTACCTACCTATGAACCTCTAAACCTATGAGTGAGTTTTGGTGCTATAGGTTCTGAGTCATGATGTGATGAGTGTGGTATGGTGCAAGTGTTTACCTTCTCCTCTTCAGATGCCATAGTAGGTTTTAACCATATCCCAGCTAGAATTTCAGGATTGTTTGATTCAGTCCAGTTGTATAGACAGGGATTTCCTTACATAAAAATCCCAGCATTTTGATGAAATAGTTTTATTGTATTTATGCTGGTTGAGTGCTTGTGTGAGGTGTTGATTGTTGGTGAGATGGGGGACCCTGGGTTTGTGTGGATACATTACTGTGTAGAAATAAACTGAAAGTTGACAGAACAATGACTATGAATGAGTTGCGTAGTTTTGTAGTTTGGTTACAGTGAGGTAGCTTGAGATGTTGGTAAGACAGTAAAGTGTTATGAAATGAAAGAAATTTGTATGATGAACATGTGGACTGATAAAGTAAAACTGGATGAGAAAGGGGAGATTAGTAGTTGTAGATTTAGTGTGCAAGGCTAAAGTATATGACTAATGTGGTATTGGTGAGTAGTGTACGGATGAGAAGAAGACGTACTGTAAGGGCTAGGATTGCAACTTTATTTATTATATTAAAGGCTGAGACAAAATTGGCATTACAGACATTTCAAGTATGTTGCTGATCTGGTGATTGCAAGGTTGAAATTGATAAGTGAAAGGAATGAGGCTATAGGAAATTAGGCAGAAGGAAGGGATACATGATTACAGGTGGAGTTTTGAGGAAGTGACATTGAAAGAGGTGGAAGATGTAATAATTTTATTTAGCAGGATTGCGAATGGTTGGCAGGTAAAAAGGGACTGACTGTTAAAGTATAACTGTAGTATAAGGGGGTCAAAAGATTTGTTGGTTGAGCAGGGGAGCACAGCAAAATCGAGTGAAGGCAAGCTGAGGTGGTAGGTCACAACACTAAAGGACTGATGACTTCCTGCCAAAAGAAATTATCTGTTTTTACCCAGTTTTTTTTTTTATTGGAGGACCAATTTCTTGAGATCTGCTAAGTTTACCAGAAGGGCTGCTGTTGTAACATGTTTCCTTAGCTGGATGCCGTCACTGATTCAGTATTGTTTTTCACAGCTGGAAAAGTCTCAGCAGCAGTCAGTGGCTGGAGGAATTGCTTTCACATGGAGAGTTTTACCGTTTTTAAGTAGAATGTGCTAAATTATTAAACTAGAGTCAAATAAAGCAGTATAAAGGTCTAGTTTCAGCAGAACAACATAGATCACTCATATGTAAATGATGGAAAAGGTCTGCAGTTCTGATGATATTTCAGCAGTTTCTTTTGGCTATTGTCTGATACCTTGTATTAGTTTTAACTGACAGTGTCTTTTTTTTGGTGCCTTTAGAAACTTGAAATAAATTAAATTGTGGAAGTTTCTTAACAGTGAGATTTTCCTAACACTTTTGCAGTAGGAATCTGCAAGAGAGCTATGCACTCAGTACACTTACTGTAGACTGAGAGAGCTGGAGGGAGCTGGATTCACTTGGGACATGGAGTGAAAGGACATACCTGGAAAGTCCAGGCATTTCTGTAACTCTGCTCATCTCTCAGTCCAATAATATGTCCTGCATCATACACATTTGTCTGCAGGAGGTTTTCCTCTTTTGTAAACCTGAGGTGGTTGTACAGGTCATGATGACTTCTGATAAAGTGTGTCTTCCCTAACTAATCTCTTTTCTGTCTGTCATATCGCAGTTATACCAGATCACCAAGTGTTTACCCCCCTGGGTCTGGGATACCAGCAGGCAGGGACTAGTGAAGACAGGGTGCAGGAGAACAATGAGACTGGGAGCCAAAATGGCTGCCCATAGAGGATGGTTTGACATAGTACTGGAAAGCTGTGCCCCTAAATGATGGTGTCAGTCACAAGGCCATTCTCAGCTATTAGATATGGCCTTCTCTTTAGGTGCATCTATGACCCCACGTAAAGTGGTAATACCCACCCCCCCCCCCCTCATGGCCTGCTAATTCACCTTCTCCGGACACTGTTTTTGGCTCTGCTCTTCAAAGAGACTTCAAACATGTCCTGCCTCAGACCAGCATGTCATCCCAGTGTCTCCTCAAGAGGAATGACCAGACATCGCCTCATCATTCCTCCCTTCCCCACCAGTTCTTACAGGTTCTTGGGACACTCATTGAAACCAGTGTACCTCAGTCACAGTAAGGGCTTCATCCCATGCATATCACACATGAACTCTCTTTGTTACATTCTTACTCTAATTACTTCAAGAACATTTAATCTTTTCTTTAATTTCTCCAAAAATATGGAGTACTATAGTGCTATAGTGTAAGAGTTTTTGAAATCCCAACCAAATTTTTTCCTAATACAAATTCATTTTCAACTTATAGACATGGGTATGGCATTTAGGTGCAAGGAGGTCACTGTTTCACTGTATTCAGCATTCATCAGATCTATCACTGAGTACAATGTTGCTTTTGGTATATACCTAACCAGGCACATCCAACAATTGGAACATCCATGGCGGTTACCCACTAAAAGAATACAGGGGACAAGTAACATGCCCTGTGCAGACTGTCTCAAAGCCCTGTCCTTGAATTCTGTATCCTATAGGCTGTTGAGAGGAGATCTGGCCTGGCATGCAAGGCATTGTCAGATGCCCACAGTGATGGACCTCCTGCATATCTGCAAAACAAGCAGCACCAGAATTAGCTGTTTGCATGTGATATAAATAGGACATGTTGGAGACAGTATGTATCTCAGAGACTTCCCCTTCTTTGGAACAGGCTCCCCAACTGTGTAAAGCAGAGTTCCTCCCTAACATAATTCAAGTGTAACTTGGACAGCGGGATGGGGAAAAGGAAATTCATCCCTGGTTTGGTACCTGTGTCTCTAATGGACACAGGTAGCCTCTAAATGTTTAAACACCAAGGCCCCTGCTTGTAAATGCTTCATGTCCCAAACCCCTCGTTACACTTATCAAAGGTACCAGGACTTAACAGAGATTTGGGATGCATGGGTGGGCTTAAAAAGGCCATGGTGATTGCTAGCTTAGTACACACCTATGAACCTAAGTATGTGGCTAGGTGTATCCAATATCTTATAGGAACATGAAAATAACTTTGAAGTCTCACCCCATAAGAAAATGTAACTAAAAGGATACACTTATACAGACACATAGACATAAGGATAGATCTATCACTGTACCTCAAGGTGCATGTAAATACAATTACCTGCAAATTCTAATGAGATACGGAAGATATAAAGCAATTTCAACTTTAGTCACTTAAATATACAAAGAATCTAGAAACACATTCTATAATTCACCCAGTCCTTTTATAGGCTTTTTCCCTTTCCCTCCTCTGTAACTCATCAACCACCATCCCTAAACTCCAGACCTACCTAAATAGAGCCTTTCACTTCTTCTGGTTTGTTTTACCCAAAAACACACCACTGAGTCTCACTAGGTAAAGCACACATCCTATGCATCAAATGTATCCTAGCAAATCTGCTGTTTTAAAACCTTTCCTGAGCTCTTTAAATGTGAAACTTACTCTAAACTACATTATAAACCATGGCACTTCTCCATTTCTAGTCAAACAAAGCTTAGCAATTCCATGCCATTACCCAATCTGCACTAAAAATGGTTTCTCTATAGCTGAATCCAAAGTCCTTAACTCAGTCCTCCAGCTTATCACCAAGCCCACCTTTCACCTTCAAATTCAACCATAAACACCATCTTTTCCCATGAGGTACTATCAACAGTGCTGATAATCATTCTTTTTCCACCATGAACAGTCCTCAAAAATACCCCACAGAAACTACGCCCATACTATGTCTCTACTGACATGCACATGCTCATTTTAGCCACCTTGTACCACTAACATTACTCTGTCTGTACCACCTTTGTATACATGCCTGCTTTAACTGGCAGTTTCTGTAGAGGTTAAAGTTGCACGTGTAATTCCTGAGGTACAGGGTTTGATTCCCTCAACCCTCATCTGTCTATTGTGTGACCTTGAGCAAGTCACTTAACTAAATGTGACTCTCAGGTTGCCCCTGAAAAGGCACTGTGTGTCCAGTGGACCAACCTGGTTAACAAATGGTTCTTATTATTATGATTATTATTACTATTATTATTACTATTATTATTACTATTATTATTACTAGTACTAGCAGTAGCTGTAGTAGCAGCAGTAGTAGTAGTAGAAGTAACAATAGCTAAACTCACTTAACTAGGTATAAATCCCTACGTCACAAGATGGGTTGCCAACTGGCTCACTGACAGAACCCACACTGTAAAAGTTGCAGACTCCAAATCTGACCTCAAAGCAGTGACAAGTGGCGTACCACAGGGTTCCGTCCTGGGACCGCTCCTGTTTGGTATATACTTCTCTGAAGTACAGGCTAACACAGAAGGCCTCTGGCTAATGAAGTTCACAGATGACTGCAAACTAGGAGCCATAGTCAAGTCCCCAAATGATGTGGACATCCTACAGAAGGGCCTCACTGAGACAGATGCCTGGTGTCAGAGCCATGGCTTCAAGCTTAATGGCAAAAAGTGCAGTGTCATCCCCTTTGGTAAAAACTCTACCCATGAGCTACCACATAGGCAGCAATCTACTTAACACCGAATGCGTGATAAGAGACCTTGGGACACAGGTGGACAGTAGTCTCTCCTTTGATAGTCACATCACCACAGTAGTCAGGAAGTCCTTCTACATGGCACACCTCATCATAAAAGGGTTCTCATCCAGGAAAAAAGAGGTCATTGTTCCCCTCATTAGACCCATTATAGAGTACAATGCCCCTTTTGGAATGTACCTCACAAGACCTCTGCAGCAGCTGGAAAGGCCACAGAAGTACCTCACAAAGAGGATTACTGGCCTCAAACAAATACCCTACACTGACCGCCTCAAAAAACTCCAGCTTTACTCTGTAGCATATCGCCTACTCCGCGGTGATCTCTGCCTAACATATAAAGCTATGTCAAACCCAGAGCTGTTGGACATGCTGCACCTAAAGAAATCCCAATCCCTCTGAGTTACGCACTCTAGGGACCTAAACCTTGTCACCACAATAAACAGGACATACTGGAGGGATAGATTCCTGTCCCAGTGACTTCCCATACTCTGGAACAGGCTACCCATCTATGTTAAGCAAAGTTCTTCATTAACACTTTTCAAGAAAAATCTTGATGAGTGGATGGGAAATAGGAAATATACCCCGGGGATCACTTCTGTGTCTCTGCTCGACAAGGGCACAGGAAAATAACTTCCTTGGGTGGTGTAAGCCAGGGAACCTTGTTGGCTAGGCTTATGAAGGCCCTTGGGCTGATAGCCTAGTACCTACCTATGAACCTATGAACCTAGTAGTAGCAGTAGCAGCAGTAGTAGTTGTTGTAGCAGTAGTAGCAGTAGTAACAGCAGTAGTAACAGTAGTAGTAACAGTAGTAGCAGCAGTAGTAACAGTAGTAGTAGCAGCAGTAGTGGCAGCAGTAGTAGCAGTAGCAATAGTAGTAGCAGTAGTAGCAGTAGCAGTAGTAGCAGCAGTAGCAGTAGTAGTAGTAGTAGCAGTAGCAGTAGCAATAGTAGTAGCAGCAGTAGCAGTAGCAGTAGCAGTAGTAGCAGCAGTAGCAGTAATAGCAGTAGTAGCAGCAGTAGTAACAGTAGTAGTAGTAGTAGCAGTAGTCATAGTAGCACCAGTAGTAGTAGGAGTAGCAATAGTAGTAGCAGTAGCAGCAGCAGTAGTAGCAGTAGTAGCAGCAGTAGTAGTTGTAGTAACAGTAGTAACAGTAGCAGCAGCAGTAGTAGCAGTAGCAGCAGTAGCAGCAGTAGTGGTGGTAGTAGTAGTAGTAACAGCAGTAGTAACAGTAGTAGTAGTAGCAGTCATAGTAGCAGCAGCAGTAGTAGTAGCAGTAGCAGTAGCAATAATAGTAGCAGTAGCAGCAGTAGTAGTAGTAGAAGTAACAATAGCTAAACTCACTTAACTAGGTATAAATCCCTACGTCACAAGATGGGTTGCCAACTGGCTCACTGACAGAACCCACACTGTAAAAGTTGCAGACTCCAAATCTGACCTCAAAGCAGTGACAAGTGGCGTACCACAGGGTTCCGTCCTGGGACCGCTCCTGTTTGGTATATACTTCTCTGAAGTACAGGCTAACACAGAAGGCCTCTGGCTAATGAAGTTCACAGATGACTGCAAACTAGGAGCCATAGTCAAGTCCCCAAATGATGTGGACATCCTACAGAAGGGCCTCACTGAGACAGATGCCTGGTGTCAGAGCCATGGCTTCAAGCTTAATGGCAAAAAGTGCAGTGTCATCCCCTTTGGTAAAAACTCTACCCATGAGCTACCACATAGGCAGCAATCTACTTAACACCGAATGCGTGATAAGAGACCTTGGGACACAGGTGGACAGTAGTCTCTCCTTTGATAGTCACATCACCACAGTAGTCAGGAAGTCCTTCTACGTGGCACACCTCATCATAAAAGGTTCTCATCCAGGAAAAAGAGGTCATTGTTCCCCTCATTAGACCCATTATAGAGTACAATGCCCCTTTTGGAATGTACCTCACAAGACCTCTGCAGCAGCTGGAAAGGCCACAGAAGTACCTCACAAAGAGGATTACTGGCCTCAAACAAATACCCTACACTGACCGCCTCAAAAAACTCCAGCTTTACTCTGTAGCATATCGCCTACTCCGCGGTGATCTCTGCCTAACATATAAAGCTATGTCAAACCCAGAGCTGTTGGACATGCTGCACCTAAAGAAATCCCAATCCCTCTGAGTTACGCACTCTAGGGACCTAAACCTTGTCACCACAATAAACAGGACATACTGGAGGGATAGATTCCTGTCCCAGTGACTTCCCATACTCTGGAACAGGCTACCCATCTATGTTAAGCAAAGTTCTTCATTAACACTTTTCAAGAAAAATCTTGATGAGTGGATGGGAAATAGGAAATATACCCCGGGGATCACTTCTGTGTCTCTGCTCGACAAGGGCACAGGAAAATAACTTCCTTGGGTGGTGTAAGCCAGGGAACCTTGTTGGCTAGGCTTATGAAGGCCCTTGGGCTGATAGCCTAGTACCTACCTATGAACCTATGAACCTAGTAGTAGCAGTAGCAGCAGTAGTAGTTGTTGTAGCAGTAGTAGCAGTAGTAA
>NC_056741.1:73049790-73054790 GCF_019279795.1 Protopterus annectens
AGATTCCACTGGAATCTATAAGTTTTCTAATAAAAATTAAAGGCAACAGACAATCACAGCCACATCACTGTAGCTAACGGTTGTTAACAATGGGTTCTGGACTTGTGTGGGGAACACAGGCTAGGCACACACCCAAGGAAGATGGGAGATAGAAAAGAAGACATGAGGTATGAGTGAAGAAGAGAGATAAACAAGAGGAATGTTGAATTAGGGAAATCTGAGAGAAAGACAAAGAGCCATGGGCTTTTATTTTCTGTTTTCTAAGGAACTGAAGGAAAGGTACGGATATAGATAGAGGAGATGACGGTAACCACAGCAGGTATACCCATAGAAGAAATAGCAGAACACAAAACACACAAAGGTTGAAAAAAATCATTAAGAACAGGTAAGTTATACAGACAGCACACTGTATAACACAGCCAATAAAAAGTTGACAAACAGGGTGGGGATACATACCAGTCATGGTGAAATGCAGAAAATCAAATCTAGCTATGCATCATCGTGTTATAACATTTCACAAACTGTGTGGCAGTCATACCTGGATGTGTATGACCAATGTAAATGTGTGTTGTAGGTAACAAATAAGGATCACATTACAAACTGGATGAATAAACACATACCCAGATAGTCTGTGAGCAGTGCGGGTGTAAGCCAAGCAACATCACAGATGAGCAAATGCAGGTCTAACAATGGTAGGTAACTTCAGGTGACAGAACCAAACTATGACAATACATGTAAGGCAAACAGCCAGTCACTGGGCCAAACAGAAGTACTGCAGTAAAGCAACAAATGTTGCTTCATACACAAGTAGGTGTACACAACCCAAACAAATGTGTAATGGAATGTGTGTATGTTACATACATATGCCATGTCAAAGGCAATAGACAGGTGTACATGTGTGTGTCAGTGGCATACATGGAATGTACATATAATCAAGGTCAATACACATACAACAATGACATGTAATAATATGCTAAAAAATGTAGCAAAAAGCATAATGGATATAGTAGTTTATGCACATGGATGTGAAAAAACTGCACTGGATAACACACAAATATAATGAGAGCAAGAGCATATTGTAAGCATTAGCCAACAACTTGTGTGCACATGGCCTGCATTGTACAGTGGACATACATGTGGCACATGGTCACTGTGTAGAATTAATAAATGGCAAAGATCAGTAGTTTTGATACCTGCAAAAATACTAGGGAAATGTGAACGTGGGAGGGAGGTGGACAACATGGGACAACAACAGGGTAAAGCAGGACATAGTAAGTTGAAACAATGTGCAAAGTACACAGGGTGCTATAGAAGCCACACAGATATACATTTAAACAAATGGAAAATGTATGTCAAATGGCCATATGGATTACTGATGTCCACAGAACTGAACATGTATAAAACATACATATACAGTAATGTGCAATCATCAACCTGCATAGGTAAACAAGCTAAAAATGACAAGCATATACACATATACTGTCATGCAAATGTCAAATAAAGAAATGCAGGTGTATGTCAACCACCCTGCTCATTACAGAACAAAGGACACTCTTGTGAGCACATCAGTAGTAAATCACCAGATGCTCAGTTGTCAAAGGTACATTTCTGTATCAGTATGTATCCAACAATGTGCACACACTCATATGTATGGCCACAATGTGTACAGCTCATCATGGAAGGTGCACACCAATGTCACTGCATCATTGGTGTGTTAATGCTGCATACAACAGACATGGTGCAATGTGCTGTGTATAATGTGTACATGGTGCAATGTGCTGTGTATAATGTGTACATGGTGCAATGTGCTGTGTATAATGTGTACATGGTGCAATGTGCTGTGTATAATGTGTACATGGTGCAATGTGCTGTGTATAATGTGTACATGGTGCAATGTGCTGTGTATAATGTGTACATGGTGCAATGTGCTGTGTATAATGTGTACATGGTGCAATGTGCTGTGTATAATGTGTAATCTGTAACATTGTGTACAAATTAACTTTACCTTCCTGTTTGATGCAGTCAGAAAAGGAGGAGTGCACATATGCATGATACACCTGTATATGATCCCACATGACATCAGTAATGCCAAACCATGGGACAATACATCACAAAAGTGAAACATCATGACAACTGTCATATAGAAAGGAAGTGGAATGACATGTTTGCATGTTACACATACCTGATATGGCAAAACATGAATCCAAAGCATATCACACTGTTAGTGAAGGAGTAGGGACAAAATATGTTATTTGTCAGTTACCCCAGGAAGGCACATATTTGCAGGTTACCTCTTGAAGGACTGTCTGCAGGTTAATGACCAAAATGCATAGACAGTTGAATGTGTGTGGACAGTGTAAAGTGTTAATGAGTGTCACTCACACATTGAAACCAAAGTAAATGTCACACGATAATAACAAATAAGCATGATAGATACATGGTATGCAAGAACATGAGTGCATATGCAGTCCAATCAATTAAATGGCAATCACCATGATGACAGCAAAACACAAGTGGAGCACACAGACAATACTTACAGACGGGAGGGACCAGGCAGATGTGGATCAGACTTGCAAATGATCTCATAAGCTATCATCCTGAATGAGTCCTGCATAGCCCATGCCATGTCCTCAGAGAAGGTCCCCATCATGTCCTTGATATGTATTGGGAAGACATTAGTCATGACCTCCCAGATCTCCTCCCCAAAATCGTCTCTATCACAGTCATGTCGATGTCTCCTCTGGGGTGCAGGCAGGATGTCTCAGGTGCCTCATCATAATCATCACTGTCACCATCATACTTGGAAGAATCTGTCGGTGGCCTCACACTTACACATTGTTGTTGTTGTATTGGCAGATGTCCTTGCGTACCAGGCTCTGTAAAGATTAATTGCAAAACACAGCAGAAAAGAAAAAAACATATCTACCATGCAGAGCATTCCCATGAATTATAATAGTACAGCACAATATTGTTATGATGACAAATTACACAGGGACTGAGACACCTCCATTATAAACAGAGTTACCTTTGACCCTATATGTCATACTTCTAAAATGGACAACACTAAATTTTCTGAACAATCCATTGTGCTTGGACATACACATGGGTCATTAGTTTTGTAAAGATGTATGACTGTTTAAATAAACATATAGTACTGTCTGCATTCAATGATTTATATGAACAGCCATAATGTGCCATTGTGAAAATGAGGAGAAAGTTATCTGACAATATTGTGGACAATAGGCAAACCATATGACATACGTCTGAGACAGGCAGCATGATGTACACATCAATATAATCAGTACAACACTAAGACAGTGTGATATGTTCAGTCAACACAACCTTAGACATGTCAGAGTATTGTGTGTGTGTGGCTGTATGCATCATCTGCAAAAACAATCTGTAATATAATGAGTACAACACTAAAACAGTGTGATATGTTCAGTCAACACAACCTTAGACATATCAGAGTCTAATATATCTGTTAATAACAGTATTGTGTGTGTAGCTGTATGCATCATGTGTAAAAACAATCTGTATTATAATGAGTACAACACTAAAACAGTGTGATATGATCAGTCAACACAACCTTAGACATGTCAGAGTATTGTGTGTGTGTGGCTGTATGCATCATCTGCAAAAACAATCTGTAATATAATGAGTACAACACTAAAACAGTGTGATATGTTCAGTCAACACAACCTTAGACATATCAGAGTCTAATATATCTGTTAATAACAGTATTGGGTGTGTGTAGCTGTATGCATAATCTGTAAAAACAACCTGTAATATAATGAGTACAACACTAAAACAGTGTGATATGTTCAGTCAACACAACCTTAGACATATCAGAGTCTAATATATCTGTTAATAACAGTATTGTGTGTGTGTAGCTGTATGCATTATCTGTAAAAACAATCTGTAATATAATGAGTACAACAACAAAACAGTGTGATATGTTCAGTCAACACAACCTTAGACATATCAGAGTATTGTGTGTGTGTGGCTGTATGCATCATCTGTAAAAACAATCTGCATTATAATGAGTACAACACTAAAACAGTGTGATATGTTCAATCAACACAACCTTAGACATAGCAGAGTCTATTATATCTGTTAATAACAGTATTGTGTGTGTAGCTGTATGCATTATCTGTAAAAACAATCTGTGACATAATGAGTACAACACAAAAACAGTGTGATATGTTCAATCAACACAACCTTAGACATAGCAGAGTCTATTATATCTGTTAATAACAGTATTGTGTGTGTGTAGCTGTATGCATCATCTGTAAAAACAATCTGTGATATAATGATTACAACACTAAAACAGTGTGATATGTTCAGTCAACACAACCTTAGACATATCAGAGTCTAATATATCTGTTAATAACAGTATTGTGTGTGTGTAGCTGTATGCATTATCTGTAAAAACAATCTGTAATATAATGAGTACAACACCAAAACAGTGTGATATGTTCAGTCAACACAACCTTAGACATATCAGAGTATTGTGTGTGTGTGGCTGTATGCATCATCTGTAAAAACAATCTGTATTATAATGAGTACAACACTAAAACAGTGTGATATGTTCAATCAACACAACCTTAGACATAGCAGAGTCTATTATATCTGTTAATAACAGTATTGTGTGTGTGTAGCTGTATGCATTATCTGTAAAAACAATCTGTGACATAATGAGTACAACACAAAAACAGTGTGATATGTTCAATCAACACAACCTTAGACATAGCAGAGTCTATTATATCTGTTAATAACAGTATTGTGTGTGTGTAGCTGTATGCATCATCTGTAAAAACAATCTGTGATATAATGATTACAACACTAAAACAGTGTGATATGTTCAATCAACACAACCTTAGACATATCAGTCTAATGTACCTGTTAATAACTGTATTGTATGTGTATAGCTGTATGCATTATCTGTAAAAACAATCTGTAATATAATGAGTACAACACTAAACACAGTGTGATATGTT
>NC_056741.1:73057290-73099790 GCF_019279795.1 Protopterus annectens
TAGACATGTCAGAGTCTAATATATCTGTTAATAACAGTAGTGTGTGTGTGTAGCTGTATGCATCATCTGTAAAAACAATCTGTAATATGATGAGTACAACACTAAAAACAGTGTGATGTGTTCAATCAACACAACCTTAGACATATCAGAGTCTAATATATCTGTTAATAACAGTATTGTGTGTGTAGCTGTATGCATTATCTGCAAAAACAATCTGTAATATGAGTACAATACTAAAAACAGTGCGATATGTACAATCAACACAACCTTAGACATGCCAGAGTCTAATATATCTGTTAATAATAGTATTGTGTGTGTGTAGCTGTATGCATTATCTGTAAAAACAATCTGTAATACAATGCGTACAACACTAAAAACAGTGAGATGTGTTCAATCAACACAACCTTAGACATATCAGAGTCTAATATATCTGTTAATAACAGTATTGTGTGTGTGTAGCTGTATGCATTATCTGCAAAAACAATTTGTATTATAATGAGTACAACACTAAAAACAGTGTGATATGTTCAATCTAAACAACCTTAGACATATCAGAGTCTAATATATCTGTTAACAACAGTATTGTGTGTGTAGCTGTATGCATTATCTATAAAACCAATCTGTAATATAATGAGTACAACACTAACAACAGTGTGATATGTTCAATCAACACAACCTTAGACATGTCGGAGTCTAATATATCTGTTAATAACAGTATTGGGTGTGTGTAGCTGTATGCATAATCTGTAAAAACAACCTGTAATATGATGAGTACAACACTAAAAACAGTGTGATATGTTCAATCAACAAACCTTAGACACATCAGAGTCTAATATATCTGTTAATAACAGTATTGTGTGTGTAGCTGTATGCATTATCTGTAAAAACAATCTGTAATATAATGAGTACAACACTAAAAACAGTGTGATATGTTCAATCAACACAACCTTAGACATATCAGAGTCTAATATATCTATTAATAACAGTATTATGTGTGTAGCTGTATGCATAATCTGTAAAAACAACCTGTAATATAATGAGTACAACAACAAAACAGTGTGATATGTTCAGTCAACACAACCTTAGACATATCAGAGTATTGTGTGTGTGTGGCTGTATGCATCATCTGTAAAAACAATCTGTATTATAATGAGTACAACACTAAAACAGTGTGATATGTTCAGTCAACACAACCTTAGACATATCAGAGTCTAATATATCTGTTAATAACAGTATTGGGTGTGTGTAGCTGTATGCATAATCTGTAAAAACAACCTGTAATATAATGAGTACAACACTAAAACAGTGTGATATGTTCAGTCAACACAACCTTAGACATATCAGAGTCTAATATATCTGTTAATAACAGTATTGTGTGTGTGTAGCTGTATGCATTATCTGTAAAAACAATCTGTAATATAATGAGTACAACAACAAAACAGTGTGATATGTTCAGTCAACACAACCTTAGACATATCAGAGTATTGTGTGTGTGTGGCTGTATGCATCATCTGTAAAAACAATCTGTATTATAATGAGTACAACACTAAAACAGTGTGATATGTTCAATCAACACAACCTTAGACATAGCAGAGTCTATTATATCTGTTAATAACAGTATTGTGTGTGTGTAGCTGTATGCATTATCTGTAAAAACAATCTGTGACATAATGAGTACAACACAAAAACAGTGTGATATGTTCAATCAACACAACCTTAGACATAGCAGAGTCTATTATATCTGTTAATAACAGTATTGTGTGTGTGTAGCTGTATGCATCATCTGTAAAAACAATCTGTGATATAATGATTACAACACTAAAACAGTGTGATATGTTCAGTCAACACAACCTTAGACATATCAGAGTCTAATATATCTGTTAATAACAGTATTGTGTGTGTGTAGCTGTATGCATTATCTGTAAAAACAATCTGTAATATAATGAGTACAACACCAAAACAGTGTGATATGTTCAGTCAACACAACCTTAGACATATCAGAGTATTGTGTGTGTGTGGCTGTATGCATCATCTGTAAAAACAATCTGTATTATAATGAGTACAACACTAAAACAGTGTGATATGTTCAATCAACACAACCTTAGACATAGCAGAGTCTATTATATCTGTTAATAACAGTATTGTGTGTGTGTAGCTGTATGCATTATCTGTAAAAACAATCTGTGACATAATGAGTACAACACAAAACAGTGTGATATGTTCAATCAACACAACCTTAGACATAGCAGAGTCTATTATATCTGTTAATAACAGTATTGTGTGTGTGTAGCTGTATGCATCATCTGTAAAAACAATCTGTGATATAATGATTACAACACTAAAACAGTGTGATATGTTCAATCAACACAACCTTAGACATATCAGTCTAATGTACCTGTTAATAACAGTATTGTATGTGTATAGCTGTATGCATTATCTGTAAAAACAATCTGTAATATAATGAGTACAACACTAAACACAGTGTGATATGTTCAATCAACACAACCTTAGACATATCAGAGTCTAATATATCTGTTAATAACAGTATTGTGTGTGTAGCTGTATGCATTATCTGTAAAAACAATCTGTAATATAAAAAGTACAACACTAAAACAGTGTGATATGTTCAATCAACACAACCTTAGACATATCAGAGTCTAATATATCTGTTAATAACAGTATTGTGTGTGTGTGGCTGTATGCATAATCTGCAAAAACAATCTGAAATATAATGAGTACAACACTAAAACAGTGTGATATGTTCAATCAACACAACCTTAGACATATCAGAGTCTAATATATCTGTTAATAACAGTATTGTGTGTGTGTAGCTGTATGCATCATCTGTAAAAAACAATCTGTAATATAATGAGTACAACACTAAAACAGTGTGATATGTTTAATCAACACAGTCTTAGACATATCAGAGTCTAATATATCTGTTAATACCAGTATTGTGTGTGTAGCTGTATGCATCATCTGTAAAAACAATCTGTAATATAATGAGTACAACACTAAAACAGTGTGATATGTTTAATCAACACAACCTTAGACATATCAGAGTCTAATATATCTGTTAATAACAGTATTGTGTGTGTAGCTGTATGCATTATCTGCAAAAACAATCTGTAATATGAGTACAACACTAAAACAGTCTGATATGTTCAATCAACACAACCTTAGACATATCAGAGTCTAATATATCTGTTAATAACAGTATTGTGTGTGTAGCTGTATGCATTATCTGTAAAACAATCTGTAATATAATGAGTACAACACTAAAAACAGTGTGATATGTTCAGTCAACACAAGCTTAGACATATCAGAGTCTAATATATCTGTTAATAACAGTATTGTGTGTAGCTGTATGCATCATCTGCAAAAACAATCTGTAATATAATGAGTACAACACTAAAAACAACATAATATGTGCAATCAGCACAACTTTAGACATAACAGAGTCTACTATATCTGTTAATAACAGTATTGTGTGTGTAGCTGTATGCATTATCTGCAAAAACAATCTGTAATATGAGTACAACACTAAAACAGTCTGATATGTTCAATCAACACAACCTTAGACATATCAGAGTCTAATATATCTGTTAATAACAGTATTGTGTGTGTAGCTGTATGCATCATCTGTAAAAACAATCTGTAATATAATGAGTACAACACTAAAACAGTGTGATATGTTCAACAACACAACCTTAGACATGTCAGAGTCTAATATATCTGTTAATAACAGTATTGTGTGTGTAGCTGTATGCATTATCTGTAAAAACAATCTGTAATATAATGAGTACAACATGAAAAACAGTGTGATATGTTAAATCAGCACAACCTTAGACATGTCAGAGTCTAATATATCTGTTAATAACAGTATTGGGTATGTGTAGCTGTATGTATAATCTGTAAAAACAACCTGTAATATGATGAGTACAACACTAAAAACAGTGTGATGTGTTCAATCAACACAACCTTAGACATATCAGAGTCTAATATATCTGTTAATAACAGTATTGTGTGTGTGTAGCTGTGTGCATCATCTGTAAAAACAATCTGTAATATAATGAGTACAACACTAAAAACAGTGTGATGTGTTCAATCAACACAACCTTAGACATGTCAGAGTCTAATATATCTGTTAATAACAGTATTGTGTGTGTGTGTGTGTGTGTGTGTGTGTGTGTGTGTGTGTGTGTGTGTGTGTGTGTGTGTGTGTGGCTGTATGCATCATCTGTAAAAACAATCTGTAATATGATGAGTACAACACTAAAAACAGTGTGATGTGTTTAGACATGTCAGAGTCTAATATATCTGTTAATAACAGTATTGTGTGTGTGTAGCTGTATGCATCATCTGTAGAAACAACCTGTAATATAATGAGTACAACACTAAAACAGTGTGATATGTTGAATCAACACAACCTTAGACATATCAGAGTCTAATATATCTGTTAATAACAATATTGAGTGTCTGTATGCATTATCTGTAAAAACAATCTGTAATATAATGAGTACAACACTAAAAACAGTGTGATATGTTCAGTCAACACAAGCTTAGACATATCAGAGTCTAATATATCTGTTAATAACAGTATTGTGTGTGTAGCTGTATGCATTATCTGCAAAAACAATCTGTAATATAATGCGTACAACACCAAAAACAACATAATATATGCAATCAGCACAACTTTAGACATAACAGAGTCTACTATATCTGTTAATAACAGTATTGTGTGTGTAGCTGTATGCATTATCTGCAAAAACAATCTGTAATATGAGTACAACACTAAAACAGTCTGATATGTTCAATCAACGCAACCTTTAACATGTCAGAGTCTAATATATCTGTTAATAACAGTATTGTGTGTGTAGCTGTATGCATTATCTGTAAAAACAACCTGTAATATGATGAGTACAACATTAAAACAGTGTGATGTGTTCAATCAACACAACCTTAGACATGTCAGAGTCTAATATATCTGTTAATAACAGTAGTGTGTGTGTGTAGCTGTATGCATCATCTGTAAAAACAATCTGTAATATGATGAGTACAACACTAAAAACAGTGTGATGTGTTCAATCAACACAACCTTAGACATATCAGAGTCTAATATATCTGTTAATAACAGTATTGTGTGTGTAGCTGTATGCATTATCTGCAAAAACAATCTGTAATATGAGTACAATACTAAAAACAGTGCGATATGTACAATCAACACAACCTTAGACATGCCAGAGTCTAATATATCTGTTAATAATAGTATTGTGTGTGTGTAGCTGTATGCATTATCTGTAAAACAATCTGTAATACAATGCGTACAACACTAAAAACAGTGAGATGTGTTCAATCAACACAACCTTAGACATATCAGAGTCTAATATATCTGTTAATAACAGTATTGTGTGTGTGTAGCTGTATGCATTATCTGCAAAAACAATTTGTATTATAATGAGTACAACACTAAAAACAGTGTGATATGTTCAATCTAAACAACCTTAGACATATCAGAGTCTAATATATCTGTTAACAACAGTATTGTGTGTGTAGCTGTATGCATTATCTATAAAACCAATCTGTAATATAATGAGTACAACACTAACAACAGTGTGATATGTTCAATCAACACAACCTTAGACATGTCAGAGTCTAATATATCTGTTAATAACAGTATTGGGTGTGTGTAGCTGTATGCATAATCTGTAAAAACAACCTGTAATATGATGAGTACAACACTAAAAACAGTGTGATATGTTCAATCAACAAACCTTAGACACATCAGAGTCTAATATATCTGTTAATAACAGTATTGTGTGTGTAGCTGTATGCATTATCTGTAAAAACAATCTGTAATATAATGAGTACAACACTAAAAACAGTGTGATATGTTCAATCAACACAACCTTAGACATATCAGAGTCTAATATATCTATTAATAACAGTATTATGTGTGTAGCTGTATGCATTATCTGCAAAAACAATTTGTATTATAATGAGTACAACACTAAAAACTGTGTGATATGTTCAATCTACACAACTTTAGACATATCAGAGTCTAATATATCTGTTAATAACATTATTGTGTGTGTAGCTGTATGCATTATCTGTAAAAACAATCTGTAATATAATGAGTACAACACCAAAAACAACATAATATGTGCAATCAACACAACTTTAGACATAATCACACGTCTGTTTGGAATGTACTGTGTGTCCATCTACACAATGGTGTACTGGGCATGTTCACACACTTAGCTGTTGCAAAGAGCCAACTTGCATACACACGGAGTCTAATCATGGAGGGGCGCAGTGTGGAATGTACTGTGTGTCCATCTACACAACAGCGTACTGGGCATGCTCACACACTTAGCATTTGCAAAGGGCCATCTTGAATGCACACGGAGTCTAATCATGGAGGGGCGCAGTGTGGAATGTACTGTGCGTCCATCTACACAACGGCGTACTGGGCATGCTCACACACTTAGCTGTTGCAAAGGGCCATCCTGCATGCACACTGAGTCTAATCACGGAGGAGCGCAGTGTGGAATGTACTGTGCGTCCATCTACACAACAGCGTACTGGGCATGCTCACACACTTAGCTGTTGCAAAGGGCCATCATGCATGCACATGGAGTCTACTCACGGAGGGCCGCAGTGTGGAATGTACTGTGTGTCCATCTACACAATGGCGTACTGGGCATGCTCACACACTTAGCTGTTGCAAACGGAAATCTTGCATGCAGATGGAGTGTACACACAGAAGGGCACAGTAAGGTATAACTACCCTCACACACAGGGCGGTCACACATGCAGTGACCTGTACACACACAGCTGCCATCACAGCTGTCACAGGTGCAGGTCACACACGTACACACTGCAGTGTACGCTGTAGCTGTCAAGTCAGCACCATGTCGTTGATGCAGCACTACACAGCCTTACAGTCCAACAACATCATGTGACACATGACCACTGGGCTGTACAGTGGTGTACACCAGCTGTGCAGAGTACACACGTACCAACAGGGATCCAACAGGTGTTATGCATTGCAATGATACCAGTATACATGAACAGGTCGGCTCAAGACATACCATGGCCCTTACACAGCTGTGACACCTGACTGTTGCTGTACACCAATGAACACACATCTGGGTATGTCATACATATGATTGTGTGAATGTGTGCATGGACTGCACACACAACACATACATACATGGCCTTTGATGTACCTTGTGCATAACACTGGCCTAATCAGTGCTACACATGCGAATTGAATGTGGGCCCATGTCTGTTGAATGCTCACACTACAGGGGGTAGCAGTGTTGACCAGGACACATACTGGTCGCCTGTGACACCCGTGATATCATACCGCAGTCCATGTGTTATGTATGTCAACACACATGTCCAACAATAGCAATGCATACAAGCATGGCAACAGGAGACACATGTGACATCTGTACTGTGCATGCAGCAAACATGCATGTGAAGTGGACGATGTCCGTAACATAGTTGCACCTACTTACGACATGCAAACGCAATGCAGACCCATCATTGACATCTGTATACGGTGACATACAAACAGCACGTATGGAGGGATGTGTGTACATAACATGGTGAACCACCTGACTAGATGTATGTGTGCAGGGGGTGGCTCACAGTTGTGTCACACACCATCCTATCATGCCATGTGCTAACTGTACGCTATGTCACTGTTACGTGACGGTGCTGACATAATGCATACACAGCGGTCAGGTGTTAACAACTATATGTCATATGGCACCTGTAACACCTACACCCTCTCGTGTGTATATAGCAGCACATTTGCCAGATATAGCGCTGATACACATAATGCAATCAATACCACTGCATGTCCATCAAACGTGTCATCATATGGCTGGTGTATCATTCCCAGCACTGCCATGCCCTGTACACCATTGTAGAGAACTGTACATATCTCAGTGTGGGAAGCATGACGTTCACCGGTGAGGTGCATCACACACATCGGCTGTCCGTATACACAGTGTGTGTGTGTTTGTATGTATGTCTGGTGCTTGGTGTGAGTGTGTATGCTAATATACGGTGGGAAATTATCACTGGACCTACGTGTTGACTAACCCGTAATGGTGATGCATTGCGCAACCCTGTTGATGCCATAGGTCCCAGCCATACTGGCTACCTGTGCATGTCTCTTCTCTGTGACACATCGTGTGGGTGCATAGTACTGTGAGGGTGATGACCACAAAGGCAAGGGCCCCCAGCTGCACACTATGGGGTGTGCGTTATAGTGGTGTACACCCCGTGACTGTGGCCATGTTCACGTACTGTTACAGGGTCCTACTGCTGCACAGTGTGGCCTCCAGCTACCAAGAGACACCTCACATCATCATTGGCCAGGCAGCTGTGTACAACCCCTGCACCATGTCACCATACCTGTAATGTGTCCTGCTATGTATGTCACGTCTCTGTCCAGTGTAGCCTGTGGCACCGACCACATGCGTCAGGTGCAGTATATGTGCGGACATCTGTGTCATGTTTGTGTGTCCAACAGTCAGGATGAAGGTACATGTAGCATGCTGATATTGCCAGACGTGCCTGTGTGTACTCCACAGTTACACATGGGGGACTGCAAACACTGCTACCTGTAGGCACATGCAAGTACACCATAGGAGGGAACCAGGGTATCACAACCAACATGGTGCTACAGATGTAACCGAGACACATACCGTGAACACATCACAATGCATGCTGCACCTGCACTACATGGTGTGACTGGTGCATGTCGACAGTACAACTTATGTCACATACACAACTCAGTATTCACACACAACCACTGCAACATACACATCCCTCACTATGCATACACAGGTATTACATACACCTCTCACTATGCTGTTCACCCTGTGCATCAGAATATGTGTGCATAACCCTGCACCGATGGTGTGGATGACAGGGATGCGGCACAGGCTTCATCATATGCACAGGGTGATATGTTTGCCAGGGGCATAGGCTGCACACAACCACTGCAACATACACATCCCTCACTATGCATACACAGGTATTACATACACCTCTCACTATGCTGTTCACCCAGTGCATCAGAATATTTGTGCATAACCCTGCACCGATGGTGTGGATGACAGGGATGCGGCACAGGCTTCATCATATACACAGGGTGATATGTTTGCCAGGGGCATAGACTGCACCAATGGATAACATCATGTGTGTGTGTAAGGGCCAGAGAGTTGACTGGACATGTCTGTGCAGAATGCATGTGGATGTTGTGGAGCCCTACAGTTGTGTTTGCTGTGTGCGTGTATGTGTGTACACAGTTCTGCCATTTGTGATACCTACACGGGGTATAATTGACAGCCCCAGATTGTACAATGCAGGTTGTACAGCTCACTGTGTCTGTCCACGGCCACGTGACCTGTGCCTGCCTGCAGTTGCATGGGCACTACCAGGTGGAGGTACAGAGTGGCTACTGTCCGACGACACATGTCCGCTGGAAACGTGTCCCCGCTGAGACCATCCAGGGCCACGTCCACATGGCCTGCTGTGTCCTGGTGTTGACAGTGCAGCAGCAGCTGCACTGCTACTGCTACCGGCACTATGGGAGCGGGCATGTGAGGTGGCACGCTCACATCGACCTACACTAGGTGGTGTTGCTGGCCTACGTCCATGTAGCCTACGCCTCACTCCTACCAGGTGTTCCAGCACAGACAGCTCCTGCTCGTGGATTGCCATGCCTCGGTCAAGGATTCCGACCATTTCACCTAGTCGCCTATCCAGAACATTAGCAATCTGCTGTTGAGCATTTGCCAATGCCTGGAAGTTGTCATTTAGGGTATGGATAGCAGCCCTCTGCAGCCTCTGCCCTTCTCTGTTCTGCCATTCAGCATGTGCCTGTGCTGCCATTACAGTCTGGAACATATGTCTGGTGATACCAGCTGCTGCGCTCTGTCCTGCAGGTGCATTTCTGCCAGAGGTCCTCCTACGAGCAGCACAGGCCACATGCCTGTGTGGCACATCTGCAGTCATTACACTGACACCATGGTGTGTAGACACACCTTCTGTAGCCACCACACATTCCTGTTCCACGCCAACAGACACTGACTGTCCTTCCTCTATGGCCACTGGTGATGCGGTATGTGTTGGCAGCAGAACTGTGTGCGGGGAAGTGGGGGACATAGCTGGGATGGTAACCATTGGCACAGATTCAGCCCCTGACAACCCTGCCTGTACCTCATGCATATGTTCATCACCGCTAGTATCTGTGGGGACACTAACATCAGATGGACCGCAGGAGGGTAACGCACCTACATCACCTGTGAATGCAAAGAAATACTGTAAAGTACAATAGACACAGACAACCGCACACACATAGACACACACACAGACACACACACACAGACACACACACACACACACACACACACACACACACACACACACACACACACACACACAGACACACACAGACACACCATGCATGTGATTTGTCAGATGGCATGCAGCATGCCTGCGGTAGAGCAGAGGGCATGCAGCTCAGACATTAATAGTGTTAGTAAGCATACCTCCCTGGGGTGCACACTACAGCAAGCAGGTGTCATATCAGTAGCCATGCAGTTCACACAATCATGGTAGTATGCATGCATCCCCGTGATACACCATGTGGCCCAGAACAGGATAACAGTACACATGGCTGACATGACCTTGACATGTAATTTGCTGACATGTGCATTAACATGCATACATGTTTGACACAATGGTGTCCTGACACATGTACAGCAAATAATGGGCTTCACATTGCAGTGTTGTGTGTATGCCCTACAGATAGAATGCGTGTTTAACAAATGTGCATGAGCACGGGAGGGTAGTGTGAGCCGTCTACATTGCTATACAGTGTGAAGTACAGACACTGTGCCATTGCATGGCAACATGAGGCATGTATGTTGCTGTAGAATGCATAATATGTACACATTGCATAGCCATAACTGCAACACAGTCGTGATGTTCGACAGATCGTATATGGTAGACATCAGTGACACCTCCAGTAGCTGTGCACAGGCTTTTAGGTTGTCCACTGTACCACATCAACTGTATAATCGGTCAACTAAGGATATAATTGGACCATGTGTGGACAATGTGCAACAGGGTGATTACACATCCCATGTACTGTGTGGCTACATGTCTCTGGCCATCCCCCATGGCCATGTGTGCACATGTGGTGGCCAATTGTGTGTGATGGGCATCTTCTCCACATGTCTGTGTGGTCCCATATGACATACACCCATACATGTCAGATATGACACATTCCACAGGTCTATGCAGACAACGGGTTGTATGTTTGGTATGTGGGGTATAGGTCATGTGATAGTGTGACAATATTGCAGACAGAACACTACATGTCTGGGACATGTCAGGTGGCACATCACAATGTGTGCACCCAATGCAGGGGCATATGACACAATGGTGACACTTGTGGGCTGCCCATATCTCAGCTCACTGTGTGGTACTGTGTGCGTACCACACATGTTGTTCCAATGCATACTACATATGCCTCCATTGTAGAACACCTCCACAGTTGTATTCACAGCTGACCACACATGTCACAATGACAAGTACTGTGGTTTCAAGTCTGTGTATCATTACATGTAAATATATTGCACATGGGTGGCGTGTGTGAATGCATGTTGGTGCGACCTGCATATCGTGACTGGAACAAACATCAGGTGTGCAAGTGTTAACATGGCAAATAGATCTACACTGTAACATGCCTGATACTGATGACAGTCTCACCTGCAATGGACCCATGTCTGTGCGGCATGCCAGAGGTACCTGTATAGGGGTGACACACCAGTATGAACATTATCCATGACTGTATGACAGCCACAGGTTGCACTGTGCATGTGCACACATTCACCTGTGTAAAAGCATATAGTATGCACATGTGTGCATACACAACGTAGCATACTGTAGTATGCAGCATATGTGTCCACATACCTGGCATATGTTGTTACTTTACATTATGTACAGTGACACATGCAACTACATGGGATATAATAGCCATATGTGCATTACTGACTTACCAGGCAACTCCAGGCTCAGTGGTGGGAGACACCCACCTCCATGATGGCAGCTAGTGTTTCTGGATGCTGTTCCCTGGGTGTCCCAACACTGGCCAGTAACTCCTCGGTGTGTGTGAGTGGGGGCTGGGTTGGTGGCCCACCACCTGTTCCACCTTGTTCCCTGGCGATTGCAGTGGCACGCTGTTTTGCATGTCGTATCAGGTCCGTGCAGTGTCTACGCACCTGTTGGTAGGTGCGGTTATGGCCACCCACATTGTTCACCCTCCTGCATAGATCCTGCCACAGGTCATCCCGCTGCTGGGCATGCTGTGGCACATGGCTGAACAACAAGTCATAGTTGTCATGGAGCTGTGGGATGAGGACATCATCCTCCTGGCGGGTGTATGCTGGGAGGCATGTACGGGGCATTATCTGTAAAACATAATGATGGTGACAGGTCACAGTTTCAGAGATGTACAGAGATACTGCTGCACATACATTTCTATGACATCTACTGCATATGCACAGTTATCTTTGCAAAGCACCATGACACTGACACGACTGATGTGTCTGTGTCACATGTCACACCCATTATGCAGTGGATATCATCACCATATATGTGTGTCACCTCATTACAGTGTTCATACTCCATGTAAATGCTGCCTTGCTGTGGGCATGTCTATTTGCCTGCACTTGTGTTCTTACCTATCTGCACATGCCTCAATGTGTCCACGGTACTACTGTTGACCTGGATGCTGTGTATATGTCACATATCAACACAGACACAGACGGAATGGACTTGAGCAGTGACAATGCACACATACGCATGGACACCTGTACATGCATGTGTTTTGCCATATATATCTACACAGCACTGTACAACTGTTCAACATCCTGACACGGATTGCCTGTATTACACATGTGATAGACATGGGACAATGGATAGTCAGACGACATTCGCAGGGATGGTCATCAACCATAGCATGTGCGGGCATGGTTTCCACACTATTACAGACGGCCATTGTGCCACTGCAAGCTGCATCAGTGCCACATTACTGATCCAGTCAGTTGATAGTACATCTACCATGCGGCCATCACACCATGTATGACTGGGATGACATCTCCAGCTTTGATGGACAGGGTTGCATGGTATGGCGGGTGTATGTCACATATATGGCACAGGGATCTGTCCAGCCTGTGGCGATCCTAGTATTAGGATGGTGGCTGTCCATGACATATGTCATATAGATCAGGATATGGACATGTAGCATGTCCATCATCATGGTGTAGCAAATGTCCTTCTGCAAGGTAGACGGCATGCTGCATAGTGGAGGTGTGGATTGTGAAGGCTGTTATCGCACATCCATGCATAGCCATTACCCCTTACAGGTGGTATGTGATCCAATATTGGTCACCACAGTGCTGTATATGCCTGACCACTGATCTCCGTGCTCATGGATGGCACCCTGACATGACATGGGTACCTCAGATGACTACCTAAGGGGCCTGGAGACGTCACCATGTCGGGGGTGCACTGCAAAGCACCATCCCTTACACAGTGTCCATAATGTTGACCACAGCCTAGGTAGCAGTTTATGGGTACAGGGATGTTCACCTAGTGGTGACACTGCTGGTATCATCCATCAGACTGTGCACATATGTCAAACACCTCACACACACAGCCCATTCTGTATGTTGTTCACAACACTGACACAGCTAAACTGATAGGTCATGGCCATTCACAGCCATACATACACAGATGCCTAACATTTGTGTGTGTAGTATGGGCTACAATGAGGGTGGGGTACAACACATTAACCCTGTTCTACTGTATCTGGCACAGATGTGCTGTGTATATGTCACTCTTGCACCTTTTGTAGTTGTGGGTCTGTCAACAGGCCACTGGTGGGACACACCTGTGACATGCAAAGGTATTTGTAATCAAATATCTGTGCTATCTTGTGCAGCTGTACTGCTAACATCTACAGTGCTAATGGTTCATGGACATGCACACCATACTCAGCAGGGGTATAGTGTGGTGCCACCCTAAATGACTGTCATCACCACTTGTGGGTTGATATTATCCAACACCCTATCTGTATTGTATGGTCATGCTAGGCACTTGTTCAGAACATGTGAGCATGTCATGAGCTAATGATTACTATAGCGCCCATTCCACACCATTTCCCACAGGTGCACTGGCTGTCCTACACTTCCCAGCTTGCTTAAGGTACTACAGCTGTTGTACACACATAACGCACATATCCCGTGGGACATGGTTGTATATGCAGGCATGTCCAACTGTCACGTACCAGTGCTACTGCCTGTCTATATGAGAGATATGTCGTACATGTGGCATTAGAGCAATTGTCTCGTGTACACATTCAATGCTCACTTCCCAACATACGGCACTACAGCCTGTGGGGGATGCACTTCTGCAGCCATGCTGGGCCCATAGCTCTCAGGTGTACCTCATTACGGGGAACGTACCTCATTTGGGGTTCTAAAAGGTGCATGTTCCTCAAGGTTCTATATTGGAAGGGTCTGCCACACATTCATTGTTGTACATAGTTTACCTGCTATCCATGGCTAGATAGATGAGAATCATAGTAATTCATTGGAATATCTGTTTTATACGTACTACCAGCCTATTTTAGCCATCATATGCCCTTCCTAGTTGATGCTGTTAGTAAGCCAGTTGTAAGTGTTCCACGTTTCACCCATTTGTCACACTGTATGAGGGCTAATGTTCCTCATTTTGGGGACAAGAGGCTGACAGCTATGGCTGGGAGTAATGCTGTCGCCAACCCTGACTGCACCTGACAGTCATTTGGGGAAGTGTAACATTCGCAACGCACCCCACCCATCACATAGTCTCACATAATCTACACCACTGGCCACACCTACGAGGACAACCTGTGCAGTACATCTCCATACTCACTGTAGGCACCAGAGGTAGCCCCCATCATGGAAGACAACATCACCAGCTTATAGCCCACAGACTCATGTGTGCCCACCACATACAGCCAATAGTGTGTTATAACATTCACAACACACCAGTCATAGCTGACTCTGTAGGGTGTCACACTGCAGTTCCATACAGCTTACATCTTGCTGTCGGGTAACTGTTTCTGCAACATAACCTATGCACCCATGCCACACCTCACCAGGTACGATATATCTGTCATTAGCCATGTTAGTGTGACTGCCCTGTGATGCCACTTCACAGACTGCGTGTGCAGGGACATGCAATAGCTCACCGGTCTTATAGCCCTGAGGGTGTGGGCCTAGCCCTGGGGAGCATTTTGCATTCGTCCAGACACGATACCACTGTACAATGACCGACTGTGTCACTTCAACTGTTGCCTATGCTCCTATTGTCATTCCACAGGCATGTGGTATCTGTCCGCTATGACTGTCCTGGTCAAACACAATGCTGTGGCACAGATGACTTGCACCTGTCGGCCCTGGGAGTACAGCTCACATGCTAGGCTCTTGCTGCTGCTATACTGCCTGTCCTGCACAGTTTCCAATAACTGTCACCGGCAGGGCGGTAACTGGCATGCCCGACATGGGTCATGTGACACATTGCTTGCATCTTCCCCTGTGACGCACGCAGGCAAGGCACACCTTATAATGCACCGCTCCAACATCTCTGCAGTGACTGGGACCTGCCTGTAGGCTCTGCAGAGCACACCTGCAATGACAGGTTATAGACGGACCATACCTTCCAGGCACATACCTGGACCGGCACACCCACAGCTGAGGGGTTCCCATATCCCACTATGTTTTGCACACATCCTGGCAAGTTGCTTAGCACAATGCATCAGAGATGCTCCACGTGCAACTAACTGTGTCCGGGACCGCTATACACATTGTAACAAGCGACAGAGTCAACATCATACCCCACGGGTAACATACCTTCTATGGTGGTATAGTGGACAGTGGGCCTCAGCTACTACTGATGTGTGACTGACACTACCCCACACTTCACTGGGATAGCCACTCATGTACCAACACATCCATGAGTCATACCCTCCACTCTGCTGGATCAACACATACACACCCCCTCCAAGACCTACATTACCCTTGGCATGAACACTACCACCATGTGACTGGTGTTACACACCTGGGGTTATCCCCTCATTGGTAGATTCCAAACATATGCCAATCTACCTTGTTAGCCACATCCTGGAAACACACCCATCACAGCATACACAGTACATGTGTACTACTACACCTACTACAGACGTCTGCTGACAGCGGTTGTTAACATCATGACACCTGTGCAGATGGACAATGCACATACAAATGCTGACACATACCCCAGTGCACTTAATTAGCATGTACACAACTGCATGGATCATGCTATTCCACACAGAGCCATGATGGTACACACCAGATAACAGACGCCACTCTGGTGGTCATGTTCCACGGACATATTATGTACAACAACAGGTGTAGGCTGTTGCACAGTGGTGTACATTCCCATGTGTGGGGTGGCTCACTGGTCAGCCGTGGTGGGGCCACAGGGTCCCTCATCACATACTCGAAGACTAGCTACGTAAACATGACTGCCACACATTCTGGGGTGTACCACCAGGCATTATGGTGGTATGTCAGTATTCGATGGCAACACCCACATCTGCTTTCACATACAACAGTCACTCAGGAACATTGCAGACCCAGGTATTGTTGGCAGCATGCTGGAGGATGGATTCAATGCTGACAGTACACCCTCTCACTCACTACAGGGCCGCAATCCATACATGAACATTGTGGTGTCCCTGTGGTCACACCTACACAGTACTGACCTACATTCTATGTGTCCTGTGACACTGGCCCCATGTCACCTTCCAACGTCCCAGGCTGTGATGTCCACCAACCTCTGAAATACTTGTCTCCCCACTAGGCCACCATATTCAGTAATAGCCTTGTTTCAGACATTGTAGACCCTGAATGGCACACAGCAGCATTTATCACAATACACACAGGTGGCACCGCATTGCACGAGTGGGACTATAGTCCTACACACCTGACTGGACTGTTCTGCGTGGCTATGGGGCACATCGTCAAGGACGTCATTCTCAGAGATATTGTTGGTCTCCCGTCCTCTGCTGCCACCTGGGTTGGGCTTGTTAAGGCCAGAGCATGGCCCCTACACATGGTGGACTCCTTTCATACAGTTACCAGGGCAGTTGCTGATGGTACGGGAGTCCACACATCCTACATTGTCTTCTCATTGCCTTTCAGCACCATTCCCCATTCTGGTATTGACAACATACACATCCACCTGCACATCGTACCCTGTGTCTCAGGATGTTATGCTATGTGGCTCATGGACAGGACACACAGTGAGGCCAGCATACCATAGTACCTACTACATGTCAGGTACTTTGGCATACAACAGTCCTCAGTCATAGGGCCCCTCATGTTAAGTATATGCTTCCCTGCAGAACAGGCTGGCACAGGGGACTTTCCCTGCCTAGCTTTAGAACCCCTACATACCATGCGCCATGATTGCTCCACCAGCTGATACTGACTCCAACCATACGGGTGTCACTGTGACAGATACATAATATGACTATCATGGCATCAAGCTGCATGACACAAGGTGCATGCACATCACCTTTGCATTACACCATTCACCACTGACTATCACATGGATGGTAGTCCCCTACATACATATCACATTGTACATGTTTGCAGTACACACATATGTCGCACCCACTCCTGTGGTTACCGTATTGTCACTGTAGCATGGATATCCTCCTACGTGGCCACACCTATCTGTACTGGGTGTGTAACTGGTACATAGGCACCCATTGTACCTCTGAACTAAAGACACCTACACACATTCAAGGGTACACCACCCCATTTAGGGTGTACCTTACACAACAGCTACAGCTTTACATGCCACAACATTAACACGCCATGACATTTACTGAGCTCCGACAGTTTAAATATGCGGCTGCACTACGGACACCACATCTGTACACATTTGCATACTACATACTCAGGGGTGAGGTCTGCTGATCAGACAGGGCCCATGTCCACAACATTATTGATGGATATACTCCTCATACGCAACATAAGCAGAGGCCACTGTGAGCAAAATGCTCATGGATATGTGCACACACGCCACAATGTTGTGACTTTGGATACTTATCATATTGCATGTAACATTTAAGTTTCTTACATACAGGCATAACTATTACATACGACTGTTACATTATATATGGGACATATTTATGTCCTACCATCTCAGACATTTGCCCTTTGTACTGTTTTATGTCAGGACACACCTGCCCAGGGTGGGAATGTCCCTCCTACTGTGGTACAAGTAGTAACCGTATGCCTACGGCTAGCTATACCCACACCTACCATACTGGTTTGCCTCTGACTTGGCACCAACATACACATGTTGCGGACACACACACACATTACAGTCACACAGAAATGCACGCGGCACCCTCAACGCACACTTACACAGACTACGGCACTCACAGACACAGTTGAACACAGTACCTACGTGGACCACGACACCGTCAGCGGTGACTAACTGTCCCTTCATATCATCATACTATTACTCGCGGATGTACTGTTCCAGTACTGTGTCCTATCGGTCTTTCAGCCTCGTGGTTACACATGTCGGTATGTTACAAATTCCATGGTTGGTGGTATCCTATTTATTTTTACCTCCAAGATGTTATGAATGTCGTTGAACTATCTATCATATTTGCAGATATCACTGAATCCATCTGTATCACCATATATCCCTCTATTGCCCTTTCTATCTGTATTATATATATGCATATGTGTACATATATATATATATATATATATATATATATATATATATATATATATATATCTATATCTATATCTATATATATATATATATATATATATATATATATATATATATATATATATATATATATATATCTGGCGGGGAATGTGACAGGCACACAGCACCACCATATGCTGTATGACTCATGTACTGTTCAGGTGTTGGCATTCCGTCTTGCACTGGCTGCTGTGTTTACAATGTTTGAGGGCTGCCTATGTAGGAGTCACACATTGGGCCACCTATACATTACAATTTACAGGTGGTCATGTTTGTGTGCTATCCATTTTACTGTGTGTGCAGGTGGAGAGGTGTCAGTCAGTAGGGGCCTACACGGTCAGTGTATGTGCTATACGTTCCCTCTTTGCCAAGGCGTAGGCATATTGGGCACACCTTCGTCTGCCTACTGGGGCTGGCACAGTGCGTTCATGGTCTGAATCCCTCTGTGCCTGTACTGGCCTTGGCAATTGCGGTGGGCTATGAGGGCCTTCACCATTTTGTCCCTGCTGCAGCTGCTTCCACAGGATCATATTATGTAGCATGGCACATACTATGACGATGTGGGCACACATGCCTGGAGAGTACTGCAAGGCTCCACCAGATGTATCCAAGCACTGGAAGCATGATTTCAGCATCCCCAACACACGCTCTATGATGATTCTGGTTTCTGCGTGTGCCTCATTATGGCGTTCTTGGATGGGTGTGTGTGCATTTCTGATGGGAGTCATCATCCACGGCTCCAGTGCATAGCCAGCATCCCCCATGAGATGGCCATGTGGGATGTCCCCCCTGACAAATACCTGATACAGCTGTGAGGCATGCCAGATATGGGAGTCATGGTAGCTTCCAGGGCTTCCAGCACACACATCCATGATAATGCCCTGGGCATTGCACATGACCTGGCAGTTGATGGAGTGGAATCCCTTGCGGTTTATGTAGCGCATACCCTGCTCACCAGGTGGTGACTTGATTTGTATGTGCGTGCAGTCTATCGCACCCAGTACCTCCGGGTATTGTGCCACATGGTGGAAGTGACGCATATTGCTGGCCAACTCCTCCTGAGTTCTGGGGAAGTATATATGGGCGGCACAGTGGTGCAGCGGTTAACGTTGTCGCCTCACAGCAAGAGGTTCTCTGGTTCGATTCTCGGCTGGGGTGCCTTCTGTGTGGAGTTTGCATGTTCTCCCTGTGTTCGCGTGGGTTTCCTCCAGGTACTCCGGTTTCCTCCCACATTCCAAAGACATGCATCTGGAGCATTTCTCCCCGGGCCTCCGCTGAAAACAGGCTCTGTGGAACCTAGTCGGACATTCCCGGTCAACAAATGTTAAATAAATAAAAAAATAAATAAATAAATATCTGCTCATTGGCATGTGGTAACATGGCATCCAGTAACTGGTGTAGTACCCTGGATGCTGATGCCTGTGAGATACCCATTATATCTCCAGTTGGCCTTTGAAAGGTACCTGTGGCCAGTATTCGCAGGCTTACACATACCTTCGTGTCCACTGGTATGGGTTCCCCTCTGTTGTTTCTGGTTCTCAGGCATGGCCGGCACAGCTCCACTATTTGCTGTAAGATATCCCTGTCCACCCTGTAATGCTCTACTATCTCCAGGTCATGTAGCCCCTGGTAGGTTACCCTTGGTCTGAACACTCTCCTTCTCCTCCGAAGCCTGCGGTGGTTGTCAGCATCATCCTCCACAACACCATCAGTCTCTAACACATGCTGATGAATCACAGCTATGGCAGCTCCCAACATGTACATTTTAAAAGTTCCCTGTGTGTTTACACCTATGGTGCGGTGTTTGGGAATACACAGGTGTGTGTTGGGTGCTTACACACTTTATACTATTGTGCTGTGAACACCGATGATGTCATAGGGCGTGTATGTACGTTCATAGCTACAGGTTATGTTATGTGTTTTACTGCCGGAATTACTATTGTGGTGCCTTTGGTGTTGAATTACATTTGCCTGCTGTGGATTACCTCTTGACCTTCCCTTTACATTTCTGCGCGTTGCACCTACCATTTTCTGGCATGCATCCTGCAGCCTACTTTCATTTGTGCTTTCCTGGACCTGGCGTATCTTGCATTATGTGTGCTACTGCTGGTCTGCTGTTGGTTTGCTTTGCTCTGCTGTGTCAGGTCTCCTATCTTTGCAATCCAATACCTCCCCTCCTTTCTTTGCATTCACATGCCTCCCCTATTCTGTTTTGCAGGTTTCTGCAAGCGTACTTGTCAGCTGCCGTCGATTGGCCTTCGTGGGTTGATTGGTGTTGATTGCTCATTAGTACTCCAATTACCCTACTTCCGCATTTCCTTTTCTTCCCTTGACCTTCCTGTTTCTGCTATTGTTTGCGGCGCGTGCGTCTGATTACTGGGTTTCGGGCATGTTTTCATCCTCGTACACATGTGCTTTTGGCCACCATGTGTGCTCTCAGTTAAACGATTCATCCCCACCCCTATCCTGCAGCTTTGCTTAGTAACAGACAGGCCAGATTTGCAATGCTCCAATGTGCTTAGTGCTACAGTGGCACACCCCTCTGCTGATGTCATGTATCTCCTCTGAGCCACTCCTCGGTGTTATACCGCTGCGCCGTATGGTACAACCTTCCTCCGGCGGGACATTTGCGATTCAGTATTATCTGCCTCATTTGCATGGCATTGACTACTAATTCATAGTTACCGCGCCGAACACTATCGCAAGCCCTTAGCAACCCTTGCACCTTGGTTGTGGTGTTCCATGCCTACCATTGTGTGTTATGCTGTAAACCTGATTTCTATTACGTTGTGATTTTATGACATTTTTATATTGTTTCTTTATGTTACAGCTTCCGCACACATGCCCTGCGGTTCTGCTGTGTGTTACTGTGGACATGACATTAAACGCTGTTATTTACATGTTGTGCATCTTTTCTTATGCCATTGGCTGTGTATTTCACCATTAGCATGTGGTCACATTGTGATACCTGGGTCTGGCCCTCTTCCATAGCTCCGATGTTATGTTTGGGATAATGTAAACCGTGTTTTTTGGTTTACATTTCCGTGGGCTTACGCTACGCCTGCACCACTTCACGAATTGCTATATGCCTTCATTTACATGGTGCAACACTGCACATGGGGTGATTTGCATACCTACGCCGGGGGCTGCGCAGATCTGGCATACGCCGGTAGTGCACGTGGAATTAGATCGTACCTGAATCGCTCAGCGGCCATATTTGGCGTTATAACTCCTACGCTATGCGTGCGCCTGGCGCAAGCTTCATGAATCCCGGGGAGAGTCTAATATATCTGTTAATAACAGTATTGTGTGTGTGTAGCTGTATGCATTATCTGCAAAAACAATCTGTATTATAATGAGTACAACACTAAAAAGAGTGTGAAATGTTCAATCTAAACAACCTTAGACATATCAGAGTCTAATATATGTGTTAATGACAGTATTGTGTGTGTAGCTGTATGTATTATCTGTAAAATCAATCTGTAATATAATGAGTACAACACCAAAAACAATGTGATATGTTCAATCATCACAACTTTAGACATATCAGAGTCTGATATATCTGTTAATAACAGTATTGTGTGTGTGTGTAGCTGTATGCATTGACTGTAAAAACAATCTGTAATATAATGAGTACAACACTAAAACAGTGTGATATGTTCAATCAACACAACTTTAGACATGTCAGAGTCTAATATATCTGATAATAACACTATTGTGTGTGTGTAGCTGTATGCATCATCTGCAAAAACAATCTGTAATATGAGTGCAACACTAAAACAGTGTGATATGTTCAATCAACACAACCTTAGACATATCAGAGTCTAATATATCTGTTAATAACAGTATTGTGTGTGTGTAGCTGTATGCATCATCTGTAAAAACAGTCTGCAATCAGTAGTGTGAAAAACAAAAACATTGTGAATATTCTTGCTGATAATGAACTGCCAGAATCAAATGGCTACCTGCTCAAGTATCAGTCAACGTAGGATATAACAAGGTTTTTACAAACAGACTCATGGTGTCTGTGGCAGATACAGCACCATTGTCAATGAAGGTTATGCCACACAGTCTGCAAACATAACTGCTTACAGACACAGCAGATCAGTCGTCAGTAAACACAGCCAGATATACAAGTACACCATAAGCAGTAGTTACAACAATTACAGTGCCATTTAAAACAGTCAACTATACACACGTGTGATAGAAATACACAACAAACTGTCATTTTGGTTTGGATGAATTGTTAAAAAGTGTGATGAAAGAATTGTTCAAAAATGCATAATATATCAACACTGTAAGCCTTTATACACAGTTGTAATAACGGCTACCATTTGCTGATTTCACTTGTCATACAGATTCATAATGGGTACTCCCACATTCTAATCAGCAAACACGTTAATTTGAAAATTACAGGCCAGAAAACAGTGTAGTATACATTTCATTCCATAATATACATAAAATAATCAACACATCTTTCTCCCTCTGCTGCTCTTCAAGCCTGTACATCTGTTCAGTGCACATTGTTCTGTTCCAACAGCAATCCTCATTGTTAGCAATAAAAACATGTTAAACAATTATTCCTCAAATAACAATGACATACATTTCTCTACACACTTTGTAGAGAGTCTTTTCTGAAGGACATTAGATAAACACAATACCTAACATTTCTACATGCAGGTGTTAACATTTCTGAGCACAGATTGAAGGACATGAAATTCAAAAGTGCAACCACAATCTACATACAAACTCTAATCTTAAGACATATCTGCCTACCTAACACATCTTAACTGTAAAAACATGTTTTGCAGGCAGTGAAAAGAGTTAATGTTGTGACATCATCTTGATAGGGGATGGTTTACTAATAATGATCTCGGCTTAGGATTGTATGAACACGTGTCACTCATGCAGCTAAACAATTTGAAAATTACATTCATGGGAGCACCATGTTCAGAAAAATTAACAGTAATGGTGAGCATCCATTCCTCAGACAGTTTGACAGGGTCATGTAACATCCAGCTTCTGTGAACAGAACTATACCTGCTGGTGTATATTATGGGAAGAGACAGTTATGTGTGACGACCATTATCCCTTGTTAACTTGCATGTCACTAGTTAAATTCATCCATCTTCTCTGGTCTTCATTTCAGCTGTTAATGTGGCCCTCACAGTCCTTCAACTTTAGAGGCTGATTTTGTGCTATTATTAACTTTGGCATTTCGTGACAAAATATACATTCCCAGCATTTCTAAACAGTAGACAATATGAACCTAAAAATTAGTCAGATATAAAACAGGATTTATCAAGTTGTGTTGCCCCTGCTGTTAAATATGTTAACAGAATATTACAGATTGCGGTTACATCACTTGGAATTTGATTAACAATGCTCAAAATATACATTAATATCAATAAGTGTAATATGCTTTGGTAAATAAATGCTAGAAGTATATGTAATCAATATAACCATTTAAGCTATATGCCCCCTTTCAAGATTTGAACACACAACACAAATAATGTAGACATGCTGGCCTGTTTCCTTACATGGTGAGTGAACAGTCAGTATATGTTCTTTATAAACAAACAGGTACTGCTCTCCAAGCACTGTTCGTCAATAACTGATGTTATCTGGCCATTACAGATTGCAACGTTCGTTATTCATAGAAATTTAAAGACTGTATCAGCAAGTTGCTACCATGCATAACAAAAACCTTAATATAAAGTATCGTAATCTGGTTTGCAAATAAATTATATGGGTAAGGTTAACCAAGGTAACAGGTTACCCTTTGTGGTTTAGAACCCACGACACCCAAATTTAGACACGGTAGCCAGTTGCTTTACAGGCTGAACTAGCATTCAACAAGGCTATCATTGTAGAAAACAGGTACTGCAAGTGTTTATTAGAAATCCTGTAACAGACAGAAGAATGCAGAACATGAATACAATTTTAACACCTCTCATAGTGAAGACATAACAACTATCAACATATAACTAAAACATATGTTTAAGCAATGGTATAGGTATTAATGTTTAAATTAAATAAATGTGCCTGTGTACTTATTTAGGAAGAATGATGTCAGTTATATACATGTTTGTCTTCTAACTTTTAATAGTCAAATAGGTGAATCAGTGGGACTATAATGGAAAATGTTGAAATGTGCAGTCATATGCGACTTATCCGCTGTTGGCATCTGTGATGCGACTTATCCGCTGTTGGCATCTGTGATGGGGTCTATATCAGAACATCGAAGTATTAAAACTTTGAATGTTCTGATATCGAACACTATTCAGCAAATGCTAAGAATAGCGAAGCTGCAGAACAGTGAATTTTTTCCTCTGGAAAGAAGTTGGTTGGCCGTTTCTGTGGCTTCGCTATTCTTAGTGCTGTGGTGGAAAGTTACGGGTTGGGTTCAGGTAAGTGTGCGATTGTTTGTATGTTAGTGTTAGGGGTGGTTTAAGTGAGTTAGGGTTAGGGCACGGGTTAGGTGAGTGTGCGATGGTGACAGACCTTAGGGTTAGGGTTTGGGTTAAGTTAAGTGGGTAGACAGTAGTGTATGTTTAGTTTAGTGTAGTGTTAGATGTAGGAATTTAAGTGTATGTGTGTGGTTGCTGTTTGTTTGATGTGCTTGTGTTGTGTGTATGTGTTTCAGAGCAGCGAATTTTTTCCATGGGAAAAAATTTGCTGTTCTGAATGTTCAATATTTTCATGTTTAGATGTTTTGGGGCCGATGAAATAGCGTTCGCTATTTTCATCTTTCGATAAGGTGATATAAATGCCTGTGATGCATGACAACAGAGGCAATGTGAAATTAAGTACTTATTTGTTGTAAGACATAAGTACATCTAGAAAGGACATAGTTATGGATATTATTCAGTTATTAAATAAAATAACAATGTGGGTCTCAAACTAATAATTAAGAGGTCAGTACTTAGAAGGTCCACTCAATTATCCCCACAAGCTAATTCTCACAGCAGTAGCTAATACATGGTTATAAAAACATTTATCTGATATATATAGTTCAAAGAAATAGCTGTAAAATCCACAGCAATGCTCAGGTATACCTAAAATATTGATACTTACTTAAGGGATCTATGGGCTGTCTCTTCATCTCACTGACCATCCTCTGAAGCTCCGCTGCATCCCCTTGATGGAGGTAATCATAGAGGTGATGAACCTGCACTCCAGTGCGGTAAATCCCCATTCTCTGTCGATGCTCCTTTGTGATCTGGTTCCACACGTCGATCATAGCAAAGTTCCTGGGCCTGGCTCTCATCCTCTGCTCCAGTCCAGTGCACACCATTAACATCTGGGTCATCTCCTCATTAGTCCAGTTGGGTGCACGGACACATCTCAGCCTCCTCAGTGTAGCCAACATGATTCTTAAGTAGAAGAAATCCAAAATATCCAAAAACAAAGAAATGCTCACTGAGGTACCACGCAGGTCACAGTTAGCAATGGTGTGATTAGCAAATATATCAAAATTAATATTTAAAAGTGCGGAGATCATATTCTGAAATTAGTGGAAGATAACGGACACGTGTCACACATGGTACCATTTATAGATACCTATTGGGTGTTTACGTGGTACACCTGGGTGTTTCAGTGGATAACAGCAATTTACACTGGCGTGTACAAATGGGATTTCAAAACCGTGAATTGAATTAACTTCATTTGTTTATGTACGGCACAAATGATACTTAAAGCTGGGTGTGCACAAGGTGCGCTTTAATTCTGTGATACTGAGTGCGAGGTACAACGGCAAATGGTAGCATTTCTGTAATGAGAATGAATACATCCTTTTAAAGATAATCATTTCAAAAGGTACATGTTTAAAGTCATGTTTACTCAAAATGTTAAGTTTAATAGAAGTTGTTATATGTTCCTGGAGTTATGTGTCTTGTAATTTATGCATATAGGTGGTGTCCTTCTAAACAGTTTATTTCAATCCCATATGCAGTTGTATAGACAGACTTCCAGTACAAATGATAACAGTATATGGAGCAGAATTTATGCATCATCCTCAATTCTTACTGGCAATTCCTTGCACTCTGTGGTCTCCCTACAGAAACCTTCAGATTACAACAGTATCCGTATGTAGAATGCAATGTCGATGTTATGGATGTTTCTTAAATCATGTTTCCTACAACAGTGTTAAAACATGTGCTGTTGCTGTTATGGATATCTCCTAAATCAGGTTCCTACAGCAGTGTTAAAACATGCACTGTTGCTGTTATGGATATTTCTTAAATCATGTTTCCTACAACAGTGTTAAAACATGTGCCGTTGCTGTTATGGATATCTCTTCAGTGATGCTTCTTAACAAAGATGTTATCACCACTGGGTCATTATATTATGGGTCTGTACTGCATACAGATCCTTAGGGATTCTGATGATTTCCATAAGTTGTTTAATTGTTAACTGATGTAGGATTTTAATGTGAAATGTAAGCAGACTCAGGTGGCATGATGCTGTTGTCTTTGGAGCTTCCTGATATATATATATATATATATATATATATATATATATATATATATATATGTAGAATCACAAACCCAAAGTTCCAACGAAATGTAAATGCAGAAATACAACCCACCAAGTAGCGAAGGATATGGATGAATTCTCCAAAGTAAAATATCAATAATCCAGCAACAAATGAAACAGTGTCCAAATAGTAGTCAAACAGGTCAAAATTTAATAACGTAAGCGCTTTCACGGTACACCCGCTTCATTAGACGTAATACCATAAACATCACTTCTTTAGTTAAATATACAAAAAACAGGAACTGAATACGTCATATCCCATTAAAACGCTGCAGTAAATGATAAAAGCAATTAAAACACATATATAAAACATCTTGAATAAGTACAAAAAGCAAGTCATTACTAAAACAACAGTAAATAGCTAGCTAACTAAGCAATCTAACCTATAATATATTACGATACAAGCAACATTATAATAAATGAACACTGACAAATAACTGGCCAGTTCAGCTAATAATCAAATATAAAACATCACAGTGCAGGCAAAGGACAATTCATGATTAACCTACTGGTAATAGCTTGATGACAGATAGCTAACTGAACGATCTAGCCTATAATATAAATCCATATATTTAACTATAGTGTAAACATCATAGTGAATAAACACTAGCAAATGGCAATTCACAGCTGACCAGATTAGTAATAGACAAAATGGAACAACTATCTAAGCGATCTAGCTTTTAATATAGGTTTAAGCGGCACATAGTAATTTAGACCTCTACCACGATGTGCCGCTAACCTAAGTATCCACATGATCTCAGAGATCTCCATGGAATTAATGGAATCACCACCACGTGGATTTATAGAATAAACACAAAGAACTTGAAACAAAAACACATGTTCTTCAAAGGACAACATATGTCTCGCTATTGCACTGTGGGTCTCCAATCTATTGAAACAATATATGTGATCTCTAATGCGCTCCCGAAGGGAGCGGTTGGTCTTACCAACATAGAACATATAGCATGATTGACAACACGCTACATAAGCAACATTTCTAGTATTACAGTCTGAGTGACATCTCATTTCCCAAAGACGTCCATCATTTGGGTTTCTAAAAAATCGAGAAGTGTCAATATACATACATTGGGGACATAGACCACACTTATGAGTGCCCAATTCATAAGGCAGATGTACATTCATAGTGCTGGTACTTAACTTGGGAAAACAAAGATGTTGTTTAAGGTTTCTTAGGTTGCTAAAAATATAGCGTGGATGGTTACCCACAATGTGTTGTGTGTCAATATTAGCAGTAAGAATATTCCAATTGTCCTGAATTGCCTGTTGCACAAGGGACACATTCTTACAATACGGCAAGATCAAAGGAGTCTGTAAAGGTGAAGATGACCTATGAGGGTGCATAATGTGTTTAGAAAAATATGGTTTGCCTCTATAAGGTCTAAGCTTAACAACTTCAGTATAAACTGAGTCAATCTTGTTGTGATAATAGCCTCTGTCTATGAAACATTGTCTCAATCTCATCAATTCAAACTGAAATAAATGGTCGTCAGAACATAAACGTGAAATCCTAAGTGCTTGACCCTTAATAACGTTATCAAACGTCTTAGGATGGTGCATACTATCTGGCGTAAGGAATGATGCCCTATAACAGGATTTCCTAAATACCTTTGTATGTATAGATCCATCTTCAATAAAGATTGTAACATCTAAATAGTTAACAGAATGTATTGAATAGTCAATAGTAAACTTCAGAAACCCTTCTAGGTTATTCACGTGCTCAAAAAACAAGTCAAGGGGGCGTGGCCAAGGATGAACACAGGATAGCAGCAGATTTCTTCAGCTCCACCAATTTCATTACACTGACAGGAATTAATTACTTAAAAAATTAATTTTTGAAGTAATTTTCTTTCTAAATATGTTTGTTTTATATAGTTCTTGAACTATATCTAAAAAAGAAAGGACATTTTAACAATATTCCTGTCAGAAATCACTTTGGAAATTTTCCTGTCAGTTTATCAGTCTGAAATGAGTTCCAGTAAGACAAATTCTCAAGACTCCAGCATCAAGAAAGAACTTCAGTCTCTGATAACTATAATCCAGCAACTTACTGCTAAGATGGATAAAATGGATACTAAAATAGATACCTTCATAGAAAAAAACTACAAAACAAATAAACTTGTTACATATAGACCTGCAACAACAGAAGATCCAGATGACAGGCATATAAGAAGCTGTGAATGACATGGAAAATAGAATCCAAGAAGAGGAAATCAACATTGAGTTTCTGCTGAAACAAAATACACATTTACAAACAAAGCTAGATGACCTGGAAAATAGATCTAGGCGCAATAACATTAGGATTTTTGGACTGCCAGAAAATATTGAAGGTAACAATATTACTTCTTTTTTAACAACATGGCTCCCTAAAACTTTAGACTTACCAGAAGCATTCTCTTTTGGTATCGAAAGAGCACATAGATCTATAGCTAATACTAACTCTAACAAAAACTATCCTAGATCAGTTATAGTTAGATTTCTATCATCTTTTGATAAAGAGATGGTTCTTAAATCTGCTTGGGCTAAAGCTCCTGTTAAGATTAATGAGACAACTGTGTGTTTTGACAATGACTATTCTTCCTTGGTAATAGCTAAAAGAAAAGTTTTTCTGCCACTAATAAGGGAGCTTAAAAAAGCACAGTTTAAAACATACCTTCTGTTTCCTGCCAAGCTAAAAATCTTCCTTCCTGATGGTCCTAAAATTTTGATGACTTAGACTCTGCTTTACTGTTTATCAAAAAATAAGATTTTGGATAAAATAGAGGAAATGGAATGGGCTAGTCCTTCATTAAAGAGACTGGCAACTGAAACTTTGTGGAAGACTTCAGAGAAGAAGAAGAGACTAAAAAACAAATGATTTGTTCTATGTTTTTTTTCTTTTTTTTTCTCTCATCATTTTACTTCATTATTAATCTTTTTAAATATAGTTCCTGCATTTCCAGAAAGCCACAAATATTCTGAAAAAAATTTAATCAAAGTTATTCTCTGTGTGCAAATAAATGTTTTGTTTCATAACCAGTCAAAATATCTGAGGAACTAATAACAAGCTATTATTCAATTTGTTTCTCTTTCTGAAAAGAGTAGTAAGGTCAGTAATTTGATACATTTTTTTTTCTCTTTTTTTCTCCTTTTCTTCTTTTATTTGTTTAAACAATGACATTCTATTTAGATTATGTAGTGGGTAAAGGGTGGGGGAGGGCAGGGAGAGAAGAGTAATGAAAATATGATAAATGGAATAATAACATATTTATTCCTTGTAAAAAGTTTATATGTTCTTCAAATGCTATTCCTAATTATACTTTCTTGATTATACTGCTTATGCTTGTTTGTAAATAATCTGTCATGCTTTAACTAATAATAATTAGAACTAAATAATAGTAAATAATATGTTTTATTTTTAACTCTATTAATATAAACAGTAAGTAATATTCCATTGTATATACTTCTTATAGCTTTCTCTTACATTTTTTTATTTCTGCTTTACACTCTTTTATTTTGTACTCTCTTTTTCTTTTCTTTATTCTTTCTCTTTATTTTTTTCATATTAATATATAGAAATGCTTTTGATCATATAGACACAGTAAATAATAAGATTTGCATAAAAATTGAGTTGGGACAAAAATATTGAGTTTTATTACTTATTAATAACTTTGGGCTTAATTTCACTTACATAGAGACTGTAATAACCTGTAAAATACATTGTGAAGGTTTTGTCATGTTTAGATGCATTTACACTGCTAAATGAATGTTTGTCACTAGTTTTTAACAAGTTTCCCGCCAAAATGTTAAGGGAGACAATCTGGGACGTGTGCTACCTCATGAACAGTGTCCTCGAGTTGTTTTAAAAGCTTCAACTCTCAGAATTCTCACAGAGATGCTGAAAGCAGTCAATTTGACCTTTGACCCAGATATCACACTGACACATCACAGATTCAGGAAGAACACTCTTCCAGGAAGTAGAACTGATGCAAATGCGACTATGTGAAGGAAAATGAACTCTTTAACATTTAAATGTGAGTTATTTTATATAATTACTTAAATATCTATGTTATAATTCATAAAATATGTCAGTTATAATGATTTTAAATGATGCAGTTTCTTGTAGTAAGTAAATGTCTTATTTTAGAAGGCATAGAAAATGAAACATTTATTCAAGTGTTTTTGAAAATCTACTTGATTGCAGCATACTAATCTGTGTTAAAAACTTATGTTCCAAACATATACATTACTATAACTCATTTAATTCATCTGATTGACAAGAATAAATAACTTTATAACTCTATTCTGGAAGAAATTGCCATGTGATATATTTTAAAGCAGTAGTATAGACATACAAAATACAGATGGCTTTTTTTACAATAATGCAAGTGTTTCTGAGAATTTGCATAACTATGCAGTATAGCAATTTCTATAAATATAATATTTTATTCTATTGACACTAATGAGTATGAGTAAAATGCTCATATATAAGCAATTCAAGTTTTTTTTTGGAAGCTGTTGACTGCATTTACATGACAGAAAATAGATGCATCTTAATATATGTAATGTCTGAACCATATTAGCCAAAGTTTTTGATTTAAATGAATGTTAGAACTTATTTTTACATACTTTGAATAAATTAATATGTAAATATGCCTTCCTTTTTTTTTGTCTCTCTCTTTCTTTCACTCTCTCTCCCTCTTTCATGTCTTTTATTTCTCTCTTTCCTCTTGGTTCCTAATATCAAGATTATTTGAATGCTATTTGAATACAAGTGTATTATATTACATAGATGTATATAGTAGTATGAATAGTTTTTAAAAAAAAAAAAAAAGTTTATTTTAGTTTATATGATGCTGTTTTATCAAATGTGTAGTCTTGTCTTGCTAGATAATTGAATTGAAAGCTGTTAATGTAAGTTAAATATAACCAGTATTAAATTGATAAGGTGGTAGCTGAGGTACTGCTGCTTAGGGTAGGGGGTTAACTTGAGTGGTAAATACTACTCTAAGTTGGAGTTTTTAACTCCAGGCTGGATGCAAGGTTTAATCCTTACATTATTTTCACTTGTTCATTGTTATATGTATATAGTTTTGACATCCGCAATATATTTTGCACACTCATTGTCACTACAAACAAAATTGAATCCTATACAAAATCCCATAAGAGATTCAATAAATACAGCTATATTTAAAGGTACACCTAAAGGAGGAGATGCAACATTACTTATGTTGTTATTCGTTATTTTGATCATAAGATTCTTAAGTTTTAAAAATGCCAAATGACATCTTTAAAAGGAATTTCTTTAAACATTAATGGATTGAATAATCCGTGTAAAAGGGCAAGCCTAATAAGATACATTAATTTACATAAGGCCAACTTAGTCTTCCTGCAAGAAACCCATCTCTTGAAAAAAGATATTGATAAACTAGCCACAAACAAATATACAGTATTGGTTAGTTCAGAGCACACTCAGAAAAAGAGGAGTGGCTATTTTATGGAATAAAAGTATGCCCATTCCTAAAACCATTAAGTCTTATCAGGATGACAAAGGAATGTTTTGTATGGTTACAATACAAATTAATGGGAAGACTTGCACTTTAATTAATGTATATTGGATACCTGGAATTGGTATTAATACAGTGAAACATCATCTTGATAAGATCATATCATTCTCTATAGGAGATATTATTTTAGCTGGTGACTTTAATTGTATACTACATGAAAGTGATACTACCACTATAGGAAAAAGAAGAATTACATCTAATGCAAAACATTTAAATGATTTTGCTAATTCTTATCATTTGAATGATATTAATAATCAGATAGATTCAAAATCATTACCATACACCTTTTTTTCTAACAGATACAAAACTTATATATTGGATACCTGGAATTGCTTTTAATACAGTGAAACATCATCTTGATAAGATCATATCATTCTCTATAGGAGATATTATTTTAGCTGGTGACTTTAATTGTATACTACATGAAAGTGATACTACCACTATAGGAAAAAGAAGAATTACATCTAATGCAAAACATTTAAATGATTTTTCTAATTCTTATCATTTGAATGATATTAATAATCAGATAGATTAAAAATCATTACCATACACCTTTTTTTCTAACAGATACAAAACTTATATATTGGATACCTGGAAGTGGTATTAATACAGTGAAACATCATCTTGATAAGATCATATCATTCTCTATAGGAGATATTATTTTAGCTGGTGACTTTAATTGTATACTACATGAAAGTGATACTACCACTATAGGAAAAAGAAGAATTACATCTAATGCAAAACATTTAAATGATTTTGCTAATTCTTATCATTTGAATGATATTAATAATCAGATAGATTCAAAATCATTACCATACACCTTTTTTCTAACAGATACAAAACTTATTCAAAAATAGATAGGGTCTTTATTTCTAACCAGATGGTAACAGATTTAATTAATTCCAAAATCATTTCATGTCCTATATCTGATCATAATTCAATTGTTTTTGAATTCATGATAAAAAATACTCATAATGTTCAGATCAAAAGGATACCAGCATACTTAACTCAACTAAAAGACTATAAAGAATATATACTTTCAGAAGTAAAACATTTTTAGACATAAATAATACTCCTGAAGTCTCCATTGTCTATGTTTGGGATGCCTTAAAATCATATCTATATGGACAAAGTATCAAATGGTATAATAATAAAAGGAAATCTTGGGATAAGGAATTGTTAGATATTCAAAGTAAATTAGACTCTTATAAACATAATAATAAAGAAAATATTATGGACAAGAAAGTTATTGAAGAAATAAACAAACTAAATGAGAAATACAAAGAAATTTTAACTCATAAAGTTAAAATAACTTTAGAGAATACAAGTTTTGTCTTATTCAATAAGCCCCAAATACTTACATAGACTTAAAAATAAAACAAAAAGGTTGAATAAACAAAACCATATCAAAGAAATCTTTTCTCTAAGGGAAAAGAAGAATGTTTCTAGTATACCAGAAATACTAGATGAATTTAGAAATCACTTTCACAAAATTAACCATAATAACATTAACATGGAACCTAAAGATAAAATAAAGGAGTTTATAACCACAAACATGAATAAAAGCTTAATAAACAACAGATTAAACTATTGGACAAAAGTATTTCATATACAGAGGTTATTACACAAATAAATAAGCTTAAATCGAACAAAGCACCGGGTAATGATGGTATTATACCAGAGATATATAAAATCCTTTCTAAAAGTACATATTCATTAATACATAAGGTTTTTATTTTGGCCCAAACTGAGTTAATAACCCCCATCTTGGCAATATACATTTATTTCGCCAATTTTAAAACCTAATAAAGATCCAACTAGATGTACTTCATATCGCCCATCTCATTACTTAATGTTGATTATAAAATGTTTATGAGTATTTTGCTGATAGATTGAAGACAATCATCCCGGCATTATAGATATAGATCAGACAGGCTTCATTGTAAATAGAAATACTTTTGATAATATAAGAAGAACTTTAACATTAATTGATTTTGCAAATAGGAAAAAGAAAGATTTAACACTTATTAGTTTTGATATAAGTTCAGCATTTGATTCAGTAAGTTGGGACTATCTGTTTACCTTACTGAAGTGCACAAACTTCTCAGATGCATTTGTAAATCTAATTGAGAATTTATACAAAGGAACATTGGCTTTTATTAAGGTAGGAACATATGTTTCACAAAAAATACCCATTTTTAAAGGTACAAAACAAGGATGCCCACTTTCCCCACTATTATTCACTTTAGTAATGGAGCCTTGGTCTAATTTGATCAGAAACAGTACTGACATAAAGGGTTTTGAAATAGATGAAAATACAACATCCAAAATTCAACTTTTTGCGGATGATGTTCTAATTACATCAGCAGGATCTAATTCTTCTATGCAGTTTCTATTTGATAAAATGATGAATTTTAAAAGTATTTCTGGTTTAATATTCAATGAAGAAAAAAACTAAAATACTACCCATATATACACGAAAAAATATTCTCATTAGTGATTTTATTAAATATGTACCCAATTCAAGTCAGATAACCTATTTAGGTATAATACTATCTAAAGATATTACATCTATTATATATAATAATTATAATACCTGTTTTCTTAATATACAAAATCTTTTTAATACCTGGAATAATATGTTTTTTACTATGGAGGAGAGACTTACAATTATTAAAATGATAATATTCCCCAAGATTTTATACTTAATACAATCAATAATACTTCCACCTACAAAAATAATTATCAAGAAACTGAATATACTAATGTTAAATTTCCTATGGGCACCTAATAGACCTAGGATTGCATTAAAGAAACATACTAATAGCTGGTCTCAAGGGGGTATTTCTTTTCCAGACTTTAATTTATATACTATCTCTTCTATTGTAAAAGTTATTACTTTATTAATAGATCAGTCATATGTCGCAAAATGGAAAGATTATTGGGAGCTAATTAGTATGCACTTCATGAAAATCTCCTTAACACATAAAAATATGATTGTAAATAACTCCATGTTATGGTTACTAAAGGAATTTTGTACTTCACCTATTACACCTAAACATATGGTTTGTTACCCATTAAATATTATTATTAGCTATCGTAACTTTATATTCATGCACCCTAAGTATAGGGAATGGAATTTTATTATATTCCGTATAATGTATACTCAGGGTATGCTTTTGTCATCTACTTCTGAAGGAACTCATTTAGCTATAGAGAATGATCTAAAGTACTGGTATCAGTTGATATCTGATAATAAAGTTAAAAATCTAGGTTTCTTAAAACAAGAATTTGATCTAAGAGAAACTTGCTGGTTAGAGGTTCAGACCTTTAGACAACATCTCATTAACAAAATAGATCTAATGTCTATAACAGTTAAAGAATCTATTCCAACACTGATTGATTACTTGGTATTAAATTTACAACATAAAGTTTCTGATAAAGGTAAACTTTCATACATACATAAAATTATCAGACAAGAAACTTTTTACAGTGTAGATACATACTGGAATTATTTCACTTCTATTAATGGGGACCCACCAAATCAACAAGATAAACAATATATATTGGAATCTGCCTATAGAACTACGTCTTCCATTGTCTGGAGACTTTATACATGGAATTTTTACATAGATCTTTTTATACACCTTTGATGATGAATAAAATAAATAATAAAGATAATCTATGTAAGAGATGTAATGTAGAAATTAATGCTGACTGGGCTCACATGTTTTATGACTGTATAAAATTGAAAGAATACTGGAAGTCAATTAATGAATTTTGCAGGCTCTTTTAGAGATAATTTCATTATTTCTAAATCTCTTATATTATTTAACACACCTGTACCTCAAAGTGTTAAAAAGGTTAAGCTTCCCTTGTTATGGTCTATTCTAGCAGTGGCTAGGAAAATAATAACCAGAAATTGGATTTCAGATACACCTCCTTCGTTCAATGAATTTAAAAATGTTATGAATATAGTGTGCCATATGGAAATAAACACAATTAGGTCAAGAACAACTAGAAAAACATCTTATTATATTGTATGGGATAATTTATAAAATTTGTTAAAAAAATCCTAATTTCAATAGCATGGTATTTTAGTTTAATTAATTGATCTGATTGTAGTGGATGTCTTTGTAAATACTTTAGTTGTTTTGTTGAATGTTATAATCATATCTATTTTTAATTACTTGTATAAAATTGTTATGATATTTCTCTTGTATGTTAAAACAATAAACCTGTTTTGAAAAAAAAAAAAACAAGTCAAGGGCCTCGCTAGTACCACGCCAAAGGAGAAAGAGGTTGTCAACAAAGCGTCTATAAAAGACAATGTTGGAGCATGTTAACATGACCTCTCTCTCCCAGGCTACCATAACCAAGTTGGCGTAGGAATTGGCACAGCTATTGCCCATGGCTACGCTAGTGGTCTGCCTATAGTAGCTGTCTAAAAAGACAAAATAGTTATACTCTAAAACTGTTTCAAGTAACAGACTCAAAAAATCAGCCTCAGTAGGTGTAAGGGTTTCATACATCAATTGCTTAACCAACTCTATACCACTTTGATTATGAATACAAGTAAATAATGATGTTACATCCATAGTAACCAGTAATGTCCCATCTAAGCTGTCCAACTCACTAACACACTGATATAGATCACCTAAAAATTGACTCGTATCTTTTAGAACATATGTAAAACGTGCTAAAATCTGTTTAAGTTGGTAATCCAAATAGATGGAGAGTGGCTCAGTGAGCCATCCTTCTCCAGCAACAATGGGCCGGAAAGGAGGTAAAGTATCATGCTTATGAATCTTCGGGAGTCCATTAATACAGGGTATTATGGGTGATTGCACTACAAAATAATCAAACAATTCATTAGTTAATAAACCCAAAGATCTACATTCTGTCAGCATATTGGATACTATTATGTAAGACCTCTCAACATCTTTCAAAGTAGCAGGTACATATGCATCTGTCAACAACATGTCAAGCATAGAATTCAAGTAGAAACATCTGTTCATTACTACTATCGAACCGCCTTTATCTGCGGGTCGTATAATAATCTTGTCATTGGCCTTCAAGGCTGCTAGTGCAGCAGATTCAGCTCTAGTCAGATTGTCTGTCAAATCCAAATGCTTAGAAGAAGAAGCAAAATAGAGATCTCTCTCGACCGCTGTAAGAAAAAGTTCCAAGTCAGGTGGCAAACGCGGATTAGTAAGACTCTTTTTCTTAAAAGAATGATCACTTACATAATCAACATCATTATGAAGTAACTTCAATGTAACATTTCTAAGATAAAGCCTGATCGCCAAAATGTTATCACTAACATCAGTTCTTTTACTTGGAATAAAAGTTAAACCTTTACCAAGTACTGAACACTCTGCATCCGTGAGTATGTGGTTCGAAATATTCCAAATCAGCGATTTTGTCCCCATCACTGTTGGTGTGGACGATTGTGGTAATCGTTGTATGGTTCTCACCGTTTGGCTCCACTGTAAGGTTCTTGATCCAATGACCTCTTCCTGCCTGTCCGGATCGGAAGAGGAACATTGGGAAAACCCTGCGACTCATTGTTGCGGAGTTTATCAAGGTGGATCTTGTGTCTAACTACTGTGCTAGTCCACACCGCACCCTCATTTTCATCATCCAGCAAAATAGGATGAGATTCTGCAGGAGTGAAATACACCGAAGTAACTAGCTTAGGGCTGACCGCATTATCAACTAGTTTATCAGGTGCAGGAGCAGGCATTCCTTCACGAGTATCTTGACCCATCAAGTTAGATTCAGTAGACTTGTGATTAGGAGAACCGTTCTCAACAGTAGCCCCTTTACTAGGAATCACATTAGATCCAACAAAATCATTGCGTACCGGTAGAGAAGAAGTAGTCTTATTACTCACCGATGACTGTGTGGGTAGCGAGCTCTTTGGCCACATAAACACATTGTTATTGTCGAAATCTTTTTTATCCCTCAGAAGCTTCTTCTTTTTCTGTGTAATTAAATTGTTGCCATATCTAGTGACTCTGTCCATTAATTCATGTAGAAAAATATCCGCAGAGTCAATGCCCAAAAGACCAATGAGTTGCTGCTGTTGCTCACCAATAATATCGAGGAGTTCATCCTCTTTGGGTTTGAAATAGTCAATAAGGAGCTCCATATGAGCTCTGCTGGCTTGTAAGTTTATTTTCTGCCATTTGACTAGTAAATCCGGGAAGGTGTCACCATAGGTTGGCATATTCAATATGCGTAGACCTCTAGGGATCACCTTGCAGTGAACACTCACTTCTAGGTGGTGACGTTGGCACTGGAGTCTCTTAAATTTGAAAAGATTGTTCTCCATTTCCCGTTTTGTTTGTCTAACTAATATGGCGTTGTCGACATCAACCACATTAGTTTCAATCAACTCGATGCCATCCAGAGACATTAACGGATTACAAAACTCAGTCAAGTATTCTCTCAGTGGACCTACGGATCCCAAGTGTATCTTGTCTTTGTTGATACTAGGTCCCAATGCATTAGAGTCAGCCGCTGCTTCCATACCTCCGCTACAAACACCAAGATAAAATGTAGTATCACAAACCCAAAGTTCCAACGAAATGTAGATGCAAAAATATAACCCACCAAGTAGCGAAGGATATGGATGAATTCTCCAAAGTAAAATATCAATAATCCAGCAACAAATGAAACAGTGTCCAAATAGTAGTCAAACAGGTCAAAATTTAATAACGTAAGTGCTTTCACGGTACACCCGCTTCATCAGACGTAATACCATAAACATCACTTCCTTAGTTAAATATACAAAAAACAGGAACTGAATACGTCATATCCCATTAAAACGCTGCAGTAAATGTTAAAAGCAATTAAAACACATATATAAAACATCTTGAATAAGTACAAAAAGCAAGTCATTACTAAAACAACAGTAAATAGCTAGCTAACTAAGCAATCTAACCTATAATATATTACGATACAGCAACATTATAATAAATGAACACTGACAAATAACTGGCCAATTCAGCTAATAATCAAATAATCAAATATAAAACATCACAGTGCAGGCAAAGGACAATTCATGATTAACCTACTGGTAATAGCTTGATGACAGATATATATTATAGGTTAGATTGCTTAGTTAGCTAGCTATTTACTGTTGTTTTAGTAATGACTTGCTTTTTGTACTTATTCAAGATGTTTTATATATGTGTTTTAATTGCTTTTAACATTTACTGCAGCGTTTTAATGGGATATAATGTATTTAGTTCCTGTTTTTTGTATATTTAACTAAGGAAGTGATGTTTATGGTATTACGTCTGATGAAGCGGGTGTACCGTGAAAGCGCTTACGTTATTAAATTTTGACCTGTTTGACTACTATTTGGACACTGTTTCATTTGTTGCTGGATTATTGATATTTTACCTTGGAGAATTCATCCATATCCTTCGCTACTTGGTGGGTTGTATTTCTGCATTTACATTTCGTTGGAACTTTGGGTTTGTGATTCTACATTTTATCTTGGTGTTTGTAGTGGAGGTATGGAAGCAGCGGCTGACTCTAATGCGTTGGGACCTAGTATCAACAAAGACAAGATACACCTGGGATCCGTAGGTCCACTGAGAGAATACTTGACTGAGTTTTGTAATCCGTTAATGTCTCTGGATGGCATCGAGTTGATTGAAACTAATGTGATTGATGTCGACAACGCCATATTAATTAGACAAACAAAATGGGAAATGGAGAACAATCTTTTCAAATTTAAGAGACTCCAGTGCCAACGTCACCACCTAGAAGCGAGTGTTCACTGCAAGGTGATCCCTAGAGGTCTACGCATATTGAATATGCCGACTTATGGTGACACCTTCCCGGATTTACTAGTCAAATGGCAGAAAATAAACTTACAAGCCAGCAGAGTTCATAAGGAGCTCCTTATGGACTATTTCAAACCCAAAGAGGATGATCTTCTCGATATTATTGGTGAGCAACAGCAGCAACTCATTGGTCTTTTGGGTATTGACTCTGCGGATATTTTTCTACATGAATTAATGGACAGAGTCACTAGATATGGCAACAATTTAATTACACAGAAAAAGAAGAAGCTTCTGAGGGATAAAAAAGATTTCGACAATAACAATGTGTTTATATGGCCAAAGAGCTCGCTACCCACACAGTCATCGGTGAGTAATAAGACTACTTCCACTCTACCGGTACGCAATGGTTTTGTTGGATCTAATGTGATTCCTAGTAATGGAGCCACTGTCGAGAACGGCTCTCCTAATCACAAGTTTACTGAATCTAACTTGATGGGTCAAGATTCTCGTGAAGGAATGCCTGTTCCTGCACCTGATAAACTAGTTGATAATGCGGTCAGCCCTAAGCTAGTTACTTCGGTGTATTTCACTCCTGCAGAGTCTCGTCCTATTTTGCTGGATGATGAAAATGAGGGTGCGGTGCGGACTAGCACAGTAGTTAGACGCAAGATCCACCTTGATAAACTCCGCAACAATGAGTCGCAGGGTTTTCCCAATGTTCCTCTTTCGATCCGGACAGGCAGGAAGAGGTCATTGGATCAAGAACCTTACAGTAGAGCCAAACGGCAAGAACCATACAACGATTACCACAATCGTCCACACCAACAGCGATGGGGACAAAATCGCTGATTTGGAACATTTCGGACCACATACTCACGGATGCGGAGTGTTCAGTACTTGGTAAAGGTTTAACTTTTATTCCAAGTAAAAGAACTGATGTTAGTGATAACATTTTGGCGATCAGGCTTTATCTTAGAAATGTTACATTGAAGTTACTTCATAATGATGTTGATTATGTAAGTGATCATTCTTTTAAGAAAAAGAGTCTTACTAATCCGCGTTTGCCACCTGACTTGGAACTTTTTCTTACAGCGGTCGAGAGAGATCTCTATTGTGCTTCTTCTTCTAAGCATTTGGATTTGACAGACAATCTGACTAGAGCTGAATCTGCTGCACTAGCAGCCTTGAAGGCCAATGACAAGATTATTATATGACCCGCAGATAAAGGCGGTTCGATAGTAGTAATGAACAGATGTTTCTACTTGAATTCTATGCTTGACATGTTGTTGACAGATGCATATGTACCTGCTACTTTGAAAGATGTTGAGAGGTCCTACATAATAGTATCCAACATGCTGACAGAATGTAGATCTTTGGGTTTACTAACTAATGAATTGTTTGATTATTTTGTAGTGCAATCACCCATAATACCCTGTATTAATGGACTCCCAAAGATTCATAAGCATGATACTTTACCTCCTTTCCGGACCATTGTTGCTGGAGAAGGGTGGCTCACTGAGCCACTCTCTATCTATTTGGATTACCAACTTAAACAGGTTTTAGCACGTTTTACATATGTTTTAAAAGATACGAGTCAATTTTTAGGTGATCTATATCAGTGTGTTAGTGAGTTGGACAGCTTAGATGGGACATTACTGGTTACTATGGATGTAAC
>NC_056741.1:73104790-73184790 GCF_019279795.1 Protopterus annectens
AAGACATGTTTTGCCAGTGCATTAGTTTCAGTGTCCTTCCTTATGTATTGTACATGCTCACGTATACAATACCTTAATTTTGTATTCGTCTTACCTACATAAAAGGGTGGACATCTCTTGCACCTGGCCAAATAAACAATGTTTTCACTATTACAATCTGATAGTACATGAGACACATATCTTTGTCCTGAATCTGGATGTATAAAAACACTATTTTCCAATATATACTGGCATTGATTACAATTCTTACATGGATACGTGCCCTCATCTCTATCCCTCCTTTGCCCTGGTGTCGTGCCCCCAGATGAATAGCAAAGCATCTGCTTCAAAGATCTTTTATTTTTAAACTGGAAACTAGGTTTGTCACCTACTATATTTCTTATTTCTTCATCCTGAGTAAGGATGGGCCAGAATTTCCTCACTGTTTCTATTATCACCCCCACATTACCGCAGTAATGTATAGGTACCCACATTTTATGGGTTAGGGGTGTCTTACTCTTAACATCATTCCTATTTCTGTTAGTTGAAAAGTACGGCTTGAACCTGTCCAACCTTTGCAGCTTCATATCCTTAAAGGTATCAGCTACCTTGTTGCTAGCATAGCCCCTTTCCCTCAATTTATTATCCAGGGTTAGTAGCTCTTCTCTAAACCTATCCTCATCCGTTGTTAACCTTGAGGTCCTAAGGGCCTGTCCTTTCACTAGATTATCAAAGATATACCCTGGGTACATACTTTTTCTATGCAAAAGAGTATTTCTATGACACTCCTTCCTATATATACTTGTCTGGAAATTCCCTGCATCATCTCTCAAAATGCTCACATCAAGAAAATCAATTCTAGAATTTGAGTGTTGCATATCAAATTTTAAAAACGATGTACTTGTGTTCAGTGCTTGGAAAAACCTTTCCAACTCTGCCTCTTCCCCCTTCCATAACAGAAAGAGGTTGCCCACAAACCTCTTGTAAAATATTACTGATTTCCACTCAGTTATTTTAACAGAGTGTTCATTCTCCCATTAGGCCATTATTAAATTTGCGTAACTGTTGGGACTAGACATGCCCATGGCCACCCCCTCCCTCTGCAAGTATATTTGGTGGTTAAAAAACATAACATTATTACATTATTACCACCCCCTACTTTAATATTCTACCTCCTAGGTCGTGCAAACAGATGCACAAAGCTAACCCACACCCACACATTACAGTCCCCCAAGAACACACACCACACACACTTACACACATTACAGCCCTAAGAAACACACTTACACATAGTAACCTACCTGAACCGCAACACCAGAAGCACTGACTAACTGTCCATTAACATCGTGAGTTTACACCTCGTGCATCTGGTGTTTTGGCACTGTGTTCTTTCAGACCTTAAGCCTCGGGATTACCTGCATCAGTATGTAAAGCAGTTGGTTTGTGGTAGGTATCCCATTTATATGTACCTCCATGGTTATGTAGCTGTTGTTAACCTATCTATATATCTACATATATATATGTATACGAAATATCTTTCTCTCTCTCCCTCTCGCTCTCTCTCTATATATGATGATGTGTGTGTATATATATATATATATATATATATATATATATATATATACTGTTCAGGTATTGACTTATCTTGTGCCAATGGCAGTTGTATGTACAATAGTTGAGGGCTACCTATGTAGGGTGCACACAGTAGACCACTTATACATGACAATTTACAGGTGGTCATGTGTGTGTGCCATCCATGTTTGCTGTGTGTGCAGGTGGAGAAGGATGCCAGTCCATGAGTGCCTACACTGTCAGTGTGTGTGCTATATGTTCCCTCTTTGCCAAGGCATGGGCATACTGGGCACGCCTCTGTCTGCCTACTAGGGATAGCACAGGGTGTTCATGGTCTGAGTCCCCCTATGCCTGTGCATCCCTTGGCAATGGTGGTGGGCTGTGAGGGTCTTCACCCTTCTGTCTCTGCTGCAGCTGTTTATGCAGGATCATATTGTGTAGCATGGCACATACTATGAAGATATGGGCACACGTTCCTGGAGAGTACTGCAAGGCTCCACCAGATATGTCCAAGCAATGGAACCATGATTTCAGCATCCCAAACAAGCACTCTGTGATGATTCTGGTTTCTCCATGTGCCTCATTATGGTGTTCTTGTGTGGCTGTGTGTGCATTTCTGATGGGAGTCATCATCCACGGTTCCACTGCATAGCCAGCATCCCCCACCAGGTGGCCATATGGGATGTTCCCCCTGGCAAATACCTGATACAGCTGTGAGGCATGCCAGATGTGGGAGTCGTGATAGCTTCTAGGGCTACCAGCACACACATCCATGATAATGCCCTGGGCATTGCACACGACCTGGAAGTTGAAGGAGGGGAATCCCTTGCAGTTTATGTAGTGCCTACCCTGCTCACTGGGTGGTGACTTGATGTGTATGTGCGTGCAGTCTATTGCACCCAGTACCTTTGGGTAGTGTGCCACATGGTGGAAGAGACACATATTGCTGGCCAACTCTTCCTGCGTTTGGGGGAAGTATATGTGCTCATTGGCATTTGGTAACATGGCATCCAGTAACTGGTGGAGTACCCTGGATGCTGATGCCTGTGAGTTCCCTATGATATCCGCAGATGGCCTTTGGAAGGTACCTGTGGCTTATATTCTCAAGATTACACATGCCTTTGTGTCCACTGGGATGGGTTCCCCTCTGTTACTTCTGGCTCTGAGGCGTGGCTGGCACAGCTCAACAAGTTGCTGTATGATGTCCCTGTCCACCCTTTAATGCTCTACTATCACCAGATCATGTATCCCCTGGTAGGTTACCCTGGGACTGAACACTCTTCTCCTCCTCTGGTGCCTGATATGGTTGTCAGCATCAGCCTCCACACCACCTTCAGTCTCCAACACATGCTGGTGAATTAAAGCTGTAGCGGCCCCTAACATGTACATATTAAAAGTTCCCTGTCTGTATACACCAATGGTGCAGAGTGTCTGGGAATACACAAGTGTGTGTGTGTGGGGCGTTCACACCTTATACTATTGTGCAACGGATGATGCTGGTGTAATTGGGTGTGTTTGTGCTATTCCAGCTGCAGGGTATCTTAATTATTGGTTTTACAGCAGGTACTGCTATTGTGGGCCTTTGGTGTTGACTTACACTTGTCTGCCGTGATTCATCTATTGCCCTTTACTTCTATTTTCAACCCGATTCCCCTCCCATTGTCAGGCATGCATCCAGCTGCCGCCTTTCTTGTTTTGTGCTTTCACAACCCAGGATTGTGTTGGGAAATGTGTTTGCTTTGTTCTGCTGTGACAGTTCTCTTTTCTTTGCTGTACAGCACCTCCCCTTTCCTGTTCTGCAGGTAGCTACTAGCAGCCTTGTTAGCTGTTGTCTATGGCCCACTGTGAGTTTCTAGGTGTTAATTACTCATTTATACTCCAATTACCATGCTGCATTGTCTTCCCGTATCCTTCCTGTTTCAGTTGTGGTGCGCGTCACACAGAGCCATTTACTGGGTTTCATGCGCGTTTTCATCCACGTTCACATAAACTTTCGGTTACCTTGTGTGCTCTCAGTTAAGCAAAGCTATGGCTACTTCCACACCCCTATCCTGCGGCTTTGCTTAACAACACACAACACAGATTAGCAATGATCCAATGTGCTTACAGCTATGGTGGCGGCCTCTCTTGATGCCATGTTTACCTCCAGGCCACTCCTCGGTGTTGTACCACTATGCCATGTGGTATGGCGGGGCATTTGCGATTCAGTATTACTTGACTCATTTGCAAGGCACTGACTGCTAATTCTTAGTTACCGCATGGAACACTGTCACAGACCCTTAGCAACCCTTGCGCCATGGTTGTGGTGTAGCATGCATGCCATTGACTATTATGGGGATGTCATGAATTGCATTACATTGCAGTTTTATGACATCTAAATATATTTTCCTTGTGATCCCATTTGCGCACCAATGCACTGCAATTTTACTTTGCATTGGTGTGGCCATGACATTAAATGTTATTTTTTTTATATGTTGTGCATGTTGTTTTATGCCATATATATATATATATATATATATATATATATATATATATATATATATATATATATATAGCTACTGGCATATATTAACATTATAATACGTAAGTTTGGTCCGCTTTCATGGCTCCGATTTTATGTTTGACAAAATGTAAACCATTTTTTTTGGTTTACATTTCTACATGCTTACGCTACGCCTGTACCACTTCATGAATCGCTATATACCTTCATTTGCATGCAACACCACTGCACGAGGTAATTAGCATACATGCACCATGAGCTGCGCAGCTCTGCCGCATACTGGTGGTGCACGTGGAAACAGCTCTTACCTGAATCGCTCGGCAGCCATATTTGGCGCTAGATCGCCGATGCTACTCCTGCGCATGGCGCAAGCTTCATGAATCTCGGGGAGTGTCTTATTTGGGATCTCCTAGACACTGAAGAAGTATAACTAACTAAATTAAATTTTAAACTAGTAATGAAAATATAAAAGAAATAAAAAAAAAAGCTTTACACATGAACTGAACTCAGATATCGGTGCTATATTAGAAAATTTTAGAAATCATTATTTACTTTTAAATTAACCTGAAACAAATAAAGGGGAATTTTTATTTATTGGCTAATATTGATCCTTCTTTTGTTAAAAAGATCTCGTCTGCACAAAATTGTATTAAACCCTATTTCTTTACAAGAAATTATTCAAAAATATAAGTTGTTAAATTTAATAACTCTCCTGGAATTAATGGAATAATATCTGAATTATATAAATTATTTCCTCAAAAGATTTTAATTTTTTTACACAATCCCCAGGATTCAGTGAACTCCGTGTAGGAATAGTGTAACTTCTACACATAGTGGATGGTGTTTATGTCCGCATAGCCGTCTCAGTAGTGTGTCTTGCATATTAATGAAGATGCGCTACTCAGCCGGATCTGTGAACATGAACACGGAATGAGTGCAAGGGGTGTGCTGCAGTAGTGCTCGCAAATCCAACATGCCCCCTGCACTCTCAAATTGCTGCACAGCACTTTTTAAATGCTTTCAGTGTCCTCTGACACTGAAAGCAACTAAAAACAGCAGTAAAATACTGTCTGTGGATATTGAAATAGCCAGTAGGGCCTGAAATAAATGCAGGGTGTGTGTGACAGGTACTTCTGCATTATAAAAATGCAAGTGTGTCCTCAGACACACAGCCATACCTGTCAAACTGTTAGTGCCCAAAATCAGGACAAAGCCAACAAAATGTGGGAAAAAGACCAAAAATATAGACATATTTTAAGTACTGCACTTATAAACTTAGACATGTGATAGAGTAACAGGGTCTGATTTAACATACATTTCCTGAAGCATTAGAAGTCTGAAACTCAAATGTATGCCATTATTTAGTGACATCAATTCTGATACTGCTCATAGAGACATAGAATGTTGATACAATGATAGGTAGTGCAATACCAAATATGGATCAGCATTAGTATTAGTATATGTAATTAAAGTGTTTGCAGTAAATAATGTTTTTATTATGTTATAAGTGAAGTTTAAGCATAGCTGAGTGGATTTGCTCATCAAGGCACTGTGCTCAGCATTGCTTAAGCATCCCATAGGAGCTTAATACAAATGTTCATAGGTTCATAGGTTTATACTAGGCTATCTGCTCTAAGGCATTTATAAGCCTAGCCCAGAGTTTTGTGGCTTACGCCACCCCTTATGTTAAAAAATACTGTGCCCGTTAGTTTGTTGTGCCTCTGTCCAGCAGTGACACAGAGATGATTCCCGGGGTAAACCTATGATCTCCCATCCACAGGTCAAGATTTCTCTTGAACAGAGCCAGTGAGGTGCTCTGCCTCACATGGACCGTGATTTTATTCCACAACATAGGGAGTCTCTGGGTGACAAATCTATCCCTCCAGCATGTCCTATTTATATCCGTGCTAAGGTTTAAGTCGCTTGCTCTAGTAGATCTGGTAGATTTGGATTTTTTGAGGTGGAGCATGACCATTAATTCCGGGTTGGACATGGCCTTGTATGTCAGGCACAGGTCACCTCTGAGCAGATGGTATGCGACTGAATAGAGCTGGAGTTTCTTCAGTCTGGCAGCATATGACAGATTTTGGAGTCCCTTTATCCTTTTGGTGAGGAACTTTTGGGGTCTCTCCAATTGCTGCAGGTGTCGGGTGAGATACATCCCGAATGGGGCATTGTACTCGATCATTGGTCTGATAAGTGAAGAGTACAGAGGAACAATGACCTCACTTGATCTGGATGTGAATCCCTTCATGATCAGGTGGGCAATGTAGAAGGTTTTTCTAACCACTTTAGCAATGTGAGTGTCAAAAGAAAGGCCACTGTCAACCTGGGTCCCCAGGTCCCTGATAACTTCTTCTGTGCTTAGTGGATTGACACCTATATGGTAGCTTGGGGTTACCTTGTTTTTCCCGAAGGGTATGACTATACATTTTTTGGCATTTAACTTCAGGCCATGGCTCTGGCACTAGCTATCAGTTTCGTGAGACCCTCTGAAGGATATCTGTGTCCGATGTACTTTCCACTATGGCTCCCAGTTTGCAGTCATCTGCAAACTTTGTCAGCCATAGTCCTCCTATGTTTGCCTGTACTTCTGAGAAGTAGATGCTGAACAACAGGGGGCCAAGGACTGAGCCCTGTGGGACACCACTTGTGACCAGCTTGGAGTCTGACATGGCGTCAGCTACTCTAACCCTGTGGGTTCTGTCCTTTAGCCAGTTTGCAACCCATCTTGTGACATATGGGTTTACATTTAAGCTGGTAAGTTTTTCTATAATACCCGAGTGGGATATTGTGTCGAAAGCTTTTGCAAGGTCAAGGTAGGCTGTATGGACTGCCTTTCCCTCATCAATGGCCTTGGTGACTGTTTCAAAGAAGTCGACCAAGTTCAAAAGGCATGATCTGCCCTTGACAAAGCCAAACTGGGTCGGGTCCAATGTCTGTAAGTCCCCTATGTCTTTGTTTATGAGTTCCATTATGATCCTCTCCATAGCTTTGCAGACCAGGCTTGTTAAACTTATGTTAAGCTTATGTATAGCTATAATTCTCAATGGTGAGATAGCGTAGTCATTAGAACTCCAGATTTGCATGCAGCAGTTCATGGTTCAATTACCAAGACATGACCTTCATTTTTACATGGGAAAGCATTGATAAAATTATTTTTACATATTAAATGAGGTAGTAATTAATATTTGTCAATCAGAGTAGTGTAGCTGGTCTAAATGTGAACTGTCAGTGGATAAAACATGTGAAATCCCCCATGTAAATACAAGTGTCCCATACAGTATAGTCACACCCCAAGGTAATGTAATGTAATGAAAGCACATAGGGGAATGTCATCAAAAGTAAATCACATTTTTATTTATTTATTTATTTATTTACATTTTTTGACCAGGAAACTCTGACTGGACACAGGTCCTTTTTCAGTGGAGGCCCGTGGAGAAAAGATCCACAAAGTAATATTAATACAGGCATAGTTCCTGATGAAGAACATAGTACATACAGCAGACACATAACATCTGTGCCATCTAAGATGACATGTATTCTAAGAAGTAAATAGCAGTTATTAACGTTGTTACAGTAAGAAATTATGGCAGTATTATAAATAATAGGTGTACAAGCATCAGAGTTGGCTGTAATCAAAGGTAGTTAGTGGGGTGGAAGAGAGGTTGAGGGTAGATGAAGTGGGAGATGCTAGTGAGGATAGTTACAAGGGCATAACCAACATTTTTCAGGTGAGCTTTAAGTATAACTTTGAAGTGGGTATGTGATGGTACAGAGGTTATTGTGGGGGGGTCCATAACTTGGCTATTGAGCTGGAGAAGAGTGCTTCTCCAGCAGAGTTCTTGACTCTAGTTACCTGTAATTGATTTTTGTTGCTGGATTGTAGTGATCTGGTGGTGAGATAGGGCTGGAGTAGATTTTGGAGGGATGGGACTTTTAGGGGATGGTTTACTAGTTTGTGGGTGAGTAAGAGTTGATACCATTGAAGGAGGTGAGGGAGTTCTAGACAGCCAAGTTCAGCAAGTGAGAGACAGTGGTGACTATGGTAGGATGCCCCAGTGGTGAACTTGGAGATTTTGTTGTAGCAGGTCTCAAGTTTGTTTAGATCGCTTTGCCTTAGTTTGGTATATATTGGAGAGGCATAAAGTAGGGTGGAGATAAGGTTTGAATTTGCAAATGAAATCTTAGCTGCTTTGGTGTGGAATTACTTATTTCTGTATAAGGCTCCTAGTATTTTGTGGACTTTTTTATGGTCATAGACATGTGAATGTCAAATTTGAGATTATTTTCTATTTCTACTCCTAGCAATTTGGTGTGACCTGTTGGATGGACTGTAGTGTTGTCTTTTGCTCTGATATTAAAGTGAGAGTAGGTTTGAGTAAGTTTGGTGGGTTTAAAGATGAGGAGTTTAGATTTGTTTGGACTGAGTATTTACTGGGCATCAGATAGCCAAGTTTCAACAGAGGAAAAGGCATCCTGTGTGACCTTTTGCAATTCAGGTAGGGACTGGGCTGAGCAGATGATGGTTGAGTCATCTGCATATTGTATGAGTGAGCCATTTTTGGTGGCAGTGATTAGATTATTGGTGAAAACAGAGAAGAGTAAGGGTCCAAGGATGGATCCTTGGGGAACACCAATAGAGACAGGTAGTTTGGGAGATATGTCATTCTGTCATACCATGGATTACTGGTGGCCAGTCAGGTAGCTCTGAAACCAGTTGGTGACTGATTGAGAGAAGGATAGGCTATTGAAAACAGAGATGAGTTGTTTGTGTAGGACCATGTCAAATGCTTTAGATAGGTCTAGGAAAGTTGCAGAGGAGAGATAGCCATTGGTTTTATACAATCCTGAAATAATTTGTAAAATGAACACTGAGCATTACTTAGCAGTACTTAGCTCTACTTAGCTGGTTTGAGCATTGTTTAGCAGTCAAGACTAAGCAGCATTCAGCTCAGCTAAGCAAATGTGTGTATCGCTAAGTTGTGCTCAACATTTTCAAAATGGTCCAATGACAGCAAAGGGTGGAAATATGGCCTTATTTAAACCACACAGGTAGGAATACAGTCAGAACCTGTGGTAGTTTGATCTGTGCAGGAACCATGTCTGGCATTAGAGAGGGTTTGCACTTTTGAGCACAGTGCTGGGGCATTTTGGAGCTCAGAGTCATGGCTGGGCTCTTTGTTGAAAACCATGACAACAAACTGTTGCAGGGCCAGTACCAGGGCTCACAGTACAAAGTGGAGGCCTAGGACCATCTGGCCTATGACCTCACCAGTGCCACTGGTATCCACCAAACTGGTGAGCAGGTACAGTATCATTATTCTGACCTAAAGTGGAGGAAGGGGATGCTCTTGGCCCAGTGGATCCAAGATGCTCAGGCCCGGAATGGTCCAGTAGTTTGTAAGTATCTCATCCATAGCTGTACCAAATTCTAGCCTGAGTATATGCTAGACAGGTATGCATAATGTTTGTTTTTCTCCCCTACAGCTGCAGCGGAGAGGGCTAGCAATGTTGAGGCCCATGCCAACAGACTGACAAGGATGTGTTGAAAGGCTGGTGAGTACAGATCTCTCTTTCAGTATAGAGTGCAATAAACTAGAAGGAATACATTGTTTTTTTACTGCCAGTATAGTGTGTACTGTGTCTACTGAATTAATAAAATTTGTCACAGTAATATTTATCTACAGGATATCCAGTAATAAAGCACAGTGTCATTTTACTGAAATAAAGATTCATACCACACACTGTTGTGTTTTCCCTGCTATGTTGCAATAGAAATAGAATGTGAACATGTTTTTTCACAGTAAATATGGCTATGACAGCATGCATTAACTGAGGTTGTTCTGAGAACCAGCTGTTATGCAAACCTGTAGATTATGCAGCTGTAAAACAAGATATAAATGATATATGAAATATGTCCTACACTAAGATTGGAACCCTGAATAGTAATGTGTAATGTAGTATAGTGTGTTCCCTGCAGCATTGCCTTCTGTTAACCTTTGCTTCCCAAATTGTATTATTCCAAAGGATTAATAAACAGTATACTATCTGTCATGCATGAATCTCAGCATTGCAAGATTAGACAGAATAACCAAGAAAGCATTAGGCAGAAATAAGTCAAATACATGGCAGCAGTTCCCCAGTAGCTCAGTGTGATGTGAAATAGCTTTGCTGTTCATTTTTGCACACCCAGGCATTGTTTGAATCCAGGGAGTGGTACTAAGATGTGTGCATATTTACACTCAAGAAATCTTGAATATTTCTAGAAACAATCAGGTAGTGTTAACAGATATTTCCTCCACATGTGTTACAGGTAAAGAAATGTTTGTAGCAGCTGTATGAAGAGTATACTAATACACCATGCACAACTGTTCCATTGTCCAACCCCATGTCTGCAAACAACAGCAGGATAGGTACATACACCATGTACTGTTCCTGATACATATCTCTCAAGTTTCACACTATTATGGCTAGTGGTGACTGCTACCAATAACCTTGGGCACAGATAGGAATCCAGGTGGAGTATGCCAGTATCGCACTCACACAACATCAGTGCAGGGTACCCCTTCTTTGTCATATATGTAACCCTGACATGTATGAGTCCCCTCTAGTCATGTATCCAGAGTTGTCATGGTTTGCCCCATACAATACCAGGTTAATAGTTTAACAGGTATGCATGTGCTACAGTAGCTATGTGCCATAGGTAGATGTAAAGTGAGTGCAGACCTGTAGAGTATTGATCAGTACTGCTGTGAAAAATAGAAGCTTATACAGTCATTAATGGACTTCTTTCTCTCCCCCACCCCTATCTGCATCAATAATTATTATTCATATTCAACGGGTAAGTTGTTCTCAAAACCTAATGTTGGGACATGTGTTCTATTATTGTTCATGTATTTAATTGGTTGCATATAACATACCTTGTTCTAATACCATTGTTGGTGGCCTGTTGCCGTCAAAGTAACTGGCATGCTGTTAAAGTGCTTACTGTTGTTCCATTAATGCATGAGTTCTGTTTGCTATACAACTGTTTCATATCTATTGTTTTGGGTTAATTAGAACACCCACTCATGCTGTTATAACTGATATTGAAATGTTTTGTTCATGACTAACCACTAACTGTTGGAAATCCACAACACCATTGCACGTTTGGGAAGGCTGATCCTGGCGGATCCACCTGTCCCACCTCATCTGGCCATGGCACCAGGCCAAAGCACATCTGGGACCCAATCTGGAACTTCCTCCTCCACAGGACCTGCACCACCTTTGGGTGGAACCACCTCAGGGGACAGGGCATGTCCATCCTTTGGCATGGGTGTGGAGAGGAGCCCATCACCCATAATAAGTTCTGGGGTATGGTGTGCAGCGTCATCTGCTCAGAGGTGGATGGATGGCTGAGCCAGATTGAAGGCTGACTGGTGCACCTCAAGGGGCAGCCTGGCCCTGTTGTCCATCCCCCAGCACAGCCACCATTGGGGCCATGAAGGTGCAGTTGTGACTGTCCATGGGTGGGGATGTCAGTCCCACTGTATCAATTTGGGGACTCATGGACCTCTGTCTCCAAACCACCCTCCCTTTCCAAGATGGCCTCATGTGTCATATACCACCCCTGTCTGCTGTCTTGTGTGTCTTGTCTGTCTGCGAATGCAACCTATCTTACCCAACCTACCTCCCCAAACATACCTACAGACCTTCCTCAACATCCCACTCTCACCTTAAAAAAAAGGGTATCTGTCCTGCAAAAAAATCATTGCCTCATACATAGCTCTACATTTCACCCCCATGTACAGTGACATAAATTAATCACCCTCAAATTACTCTACAAATGTATGTTGCCAAAACTCCTCCCTGTAGGGTGTAAAGCTGTAAATTCTACATTTTCCACATCATTCACAGCTGTTGCTGCAAAAGAAATGTAGAGCTATGGTCCTTTCCTGCACCTGTCTGCATATCCCTAGCTGCTTTTCCTAATGTTTTACCCCCTGCTTGGCCCCATTTCACCAGTTTCCTATCACTCCTTTTTTCTTTTCTTTTTAATAAATTAGCGAGTGTTTAATTGGTGCTATGAGAAGCCAGAATGATCGAAGCATCTCTTGGCATCACTTAGCGTCATGCAAAACCACACAAACCCACTTAAAGCTGCTTAAAAGTGCCTTAATCACTCTGTCTCAATAGGCCCCTGTTCTGCCCAGCAACAAAGTAAGGGGCTCTGACAGCTCTTGACCCCAGAACCCTATACACTAGGGTTACAGCAACATATTACTAAGCCATCTGAGCTGTAAGACTTCATAATGCTTTTGTAAATATATCATGCATTATGGTCATCTAACATTAGGGAAAAAAAGTCTGTGGGATTTGTACTGCTGCTGTGTTTGTGTGTGTGTGTGTGTGTGTGTGTGTGTGTGTATATATATATATATATATATATATATATATATATATATATATATATACATTAATATATGTTCGCCCCCCTGCACCCCCCACATGGGGGGATGCCCCCCACACACCCCCTACTTTAATATTCTCACTCCGAGACTGCACTACAGTGAGGAAAAGGGAATTTCCCCTTATCCACACCATAGTGTGGTCTCACAAACAGGCATACTTACGCAAAAGTGCTTCTTCGGTGAAAAGCACTTTCGCGCAAGTATGCCAAACCGAAATTAGTTTCTGTGATTTTATATTCGGGGATCTGTATGTATTCTTTATATATATATATATATATATATATATATATATATATATATATATATATATATATATATATATATATATATATATATATATATATATATATATATATATATATATATATACATATGTGCAGTCATACCTTTCAACCTGTTAGAGCTAGACATCTGGGCAAAGCCATTTGTAAATATTGCTCTTACAAACTTAGAAAGTTGATAGAATGACATGTTTACATTACCATGGATTGTCATGAAGAGTATATACAGTGGTTAAGATATATGCCTTTCAAACACAAGGTGCAGGGTTTGATTCTCGCCACTGGCAAGAGCAACTGACATGCTGATAGTTAGATACTGAGATATATCTATTTAAATGGTCTTATGAAATAACTTTTGCTTCATTTATATGTAAAGGTTAAGCGTAGCTGAGCGGGTTGGCACAGTGCGGCATGGTGCTCAGCAATGCTTAAATGAAAATTAGGTATATATAGCAGTTTAACAGCAGATCCTCACTGGCTGAATGGTTAGTACTCTGGAGCTGATACATGAAGTGCAAGGGTTGAATCCTGGCCATTCAGCTTTTTACATGTGACAGGCAAGTGTTGTAAATGTTCTTTATTTCTTTTGTATACACTGGAATATGTGAACTGTGGTGGCCCAGCTTGACAAGAAGCCCATTTACAGTGGAGACCCAAGTATAAAAGCCCCAGTTACACACAAGTGTCCAATACATTACAGTGACAGGACCAGATAACGTAGTGAAATGCATACGTGTAAAATAGTGTCACTGGATATATGATGTGAAATCCCCCATGTAAACACCAGTGTTCCAGACAGTACAGACACACCCCAAAGTAATCTAATCAAAGCACAAAGGGGAACGTCATGTAAAGTAAAATATGTACACATAATAATATGTCAGTAAGAGCTAACAAAATAACCAGCCCTGGAAGGCCTCAAACCTAGGACCCTGTGCCCTAAAGTCAGAGCAATATACCACTACACCAAAGTCTGACACTGTTTCAAACATGTCATGCAGTACAGTCATTTAACATTAGGGAAAAAACTCTGTGGAATTACTAATGTTTTGTGTGTATATATACAATATGTATCTATATATATATATATATATATGTATATATATATATATATATATATATATATATATATATATATATATATATATATATATATATATATATATATATATATATATATATATATATATATATATATATACACACACACACACACACACATATATATATATATATATATATATATATATATACACACACACACACACACACACACACACACACACACACACACACACACACACACACACACACACACACACACACACACACACACACACACACACACACACACACACACACACACACACACACACACACACAGATATATATTTATATATAGCACACCCAGTGCAGTCATACCTCACAACCTCTTAGTGTAAGAAATCTGGACAAAGCCTGACAAAGTGCGGGGACAAAGGCTCAAAATTAGGGACATATTGTACATATTGACGTTATAAGCTTAGACAGTTGCTGCAGTAACACTGTGTGTTTTAACATATATTTACTGAAATATTTCAAGTGTGAGACTCAAATGGTCCTCATTACTTAATGATTTCAATCTTCACATCATCCCACTGATGTGCCCGAAATCCATAACAGTTATGGGGAACAGACCAGTGATATGAGCCAAACATCAGGTCATTCTGTGAAAATCCAGACAGGTGAGAGGTATGTCATATACATATCAGTGTCAGACTTCAAATTACACAGAAAATGCGTGTCCAGACAAACCCTGGTATTCTAGCAATTGCCTAACTTTATAACAGCAATACTTACAATCTGTCCCTATGTTTGTAACTTTGTCCCCCATTTTGTAGAGCTGTCACTACATGTCTTGTGCTAAAAGGTTGACAGGTATGCAGGCACAGCATGCAAAAATGTGGACATAGCACATCAGTCCAAACAGTGGACAGTATTTCCACCTACCCTCTGTGATTCTGTAGCTCCCACATCTCCATAATGTCCTCCTCACAGACAAGGAAAAGGAACAAGGCCCACATGCAGGTCTCAATTATAGCATTGTGTTGCCATGACATTGGCTAATGAAAAGACAACACAGCTGTTCTGGTTGCAATTACCAAGTGGGAGACACCAATTGGTGCACAGGCCATCACCTGCTCATGAGCATAACCTACAAAAGTCAAGCTGCTATGGGTTTCCAGACACAGTGTAGCCACTGCCGTATATACACAGACAACTCTGTGCTACTACCACCTAGAACACAATATGTGAGGGATGCAATCACATTAAGGACCTAAAAGCCTTGCTGTCCCAGTCACATGACAGTACATGATTGACAGACCACAATCCTATGCTAGTAATGGGCTTCATCTGTCTCCCCTGGACATTGCATTTCTGACAAGACCACTTGCCAGAACCCATAATGCTTTTGTTAGGCAAAGTCATGAGCAGAAACCTACCAGCATGAAAGCTTATTATAAACAAAATGTAAAGGTAATGCTGCTAAATGGTAGGATTCTTATCATGAGACTAAAGTCAGTGCAATCATTCCTTGTCCTGGAGAATGCTGACATTTGTGCAGTCGCTGAAACCTGGTTTGAAGCTGTGGAGAGCACAATAACCTTGTCAGGTTACTCATCCTACCATACTGTCAGACCCCAAATGGAGGGTTGCAAAGCCAAAGGAGGTGGAGTTTCAAACTTTATCATACACATACACACCTCCAGGCTGGTCAGATGGTATGACACACAGGAGACATCCCAAGTGCAGTTAACTGTTGACAGAACACCTATTCAAATCATAGCTAGCTACAGACCTCCCATCCATGACTCAGGACACCCACTACACCTATCTGGACGTACTTGAATCTATCAAGATTCAACCCTCTACCCTGATCCTGGGTTACTTTAACTACACAACCATAGAGTGCATGACCTGGTCTATCCAAATATGAATGCACAGTCCTCGGCTTTGTCAATGCCAATGCATTGGATCAGCGGGTCAACACCACTATGACAGGTGGAAATATCCTGCACCTGGTCCTAACCAACATGTGTAGTCACTGTAACACTCCTACAGTGTCATCCTCCTTGGTAAGATCTGACCATAAAGCTAACGGTTGTGAGGTCACCATCTCCCCTGCTCCCCTTGTCAGGGTCAAACAAAAACACTTTTCCAAAACTGACTATAATCTCCTCAGAACAGGTATAAGCACCTTCACAGCCACCGTCCCTTCAGTTGGAACTAGCAGTAATGTCCAAGCCTAGACCCAAATTTATATGAGCACCTACATAGCTGCATGGACTCAACAATACCTGACAGGACAAAACCATCTCCTTCAAGATAGAGTAAACCACTGTGGTGGACAGCAGCAATACATAAACCCCATAATAGTAGGAAACACTTGCTGTACAGGGCCAAGAAGGAGCAGGTGCCACATTGGAAGCAATCTCACCTTTGTCTGAACAGGCAAATAAGGTCACAGGTGAATTACTCTAAGTCTAACTTTAAGTGCAAATTGGATGCATCCACCAAGGCCAGTCACAAGACCTTCTTCACATAAGTCTGCAATCTTAGAGACAACACCCAAATTTCTCTGTACTGGTCATCAATAACACCACAAACAAATACGCCATAGATATAAGCAACCTGCTGCAGACAGGTTAAGTGAAAACATAACCACCTGTCCCCCCCATAAGTAAACGAGGACAAGCACAAAACATGGCCCCTCCCATCATCATCAGGGAGCCGGTTCGTAATACCCTTTTAAAGGCAACACACTGAAGTCTCAAAAGGACCTGTTAACATCCCTGGCTGCATTCTACATGAACTCAGGCATGAGCTCTCAGCTCCATTACACACTGTAGTCAGCCAAAGCCTGAGCACTGATGACATCCCTTCCACATGGGGCATCCCTTTACACAAATGTGGAGCATCCACTGACCCAGCCAATCATATGCACATCAGCCTAAATAGCCTGATCTGCAAGGCCATGAGAGGCATTATCAAGGACCTTATAAACAGGGACATCTGCAACCTCAAAATGCTTGAGCCCACACATTTTGGTATTGTCAAAGGGAGATCCTAGGCCTGTTATATATGTTCAACTTATTTGAAGTGGTCAACAGACACATGGATGAGGGGAAGATGGTGCACACTGCCTACCATCTCGTAGCCAAAGACTCTGACAATAATCCCCAGTCAGCCATAATACATAAGCCTACACAGCCAGGCATCAACCTGTATGTTACCAGATGGGTATCTGACTGGCACAATGCTAGTACCCACTCAGTCAAAGTAGTGTAAGCCACCTCTAGTAGTACACCCTTAAAGAGCAGTGTACCTAAAGGATCAGTCTGGGAAACTATACTGTTTAGGATATACTTTTCTGAGGTGCAAGCCAAAACTAGTGGTCTGTGGCTGGCCAGGTGTACAGATGACTGAAAGCTGGCCACTGTCTTACATTCCCCTAGTGATGTCCGCATCCTCCAAGAGGTCTTTACCCAAATTAAATCATTACCTCAAACAAAATGCCAGGAAAGGCATCAGTAGCCCTATTGTAGTTGATGTCATCCACACTGATTATGGTATTAACAGCTCAGATGGTGTAGTGCTATGATGCTCTGACTCTAGTGTACAGGGTCCTGGGTTCAAAACTTAGGACTGAAATTTTATGCGGGATATTGTAGTGGTTAAACTATATGCTTTGCATGCAGTCATTCATAGTTTGATCCCCAATGAAGGCATTTTACCACCCCGGGGATCACTCTAGTGGCTCTACTCGACAGAGGCACTAGGAACTACGTTCAGGTGGCATGATGCCAGGGTAATCCTATGGGTTAGGCATGTAAAGGCTCCAGGGTCTAGTACACACCTATGAACCTATGAACCTATAATAATGTACTGAGCATACAATCAGGCGTGAGGCACATTGTGTACCAAGGTTGATAGCAACCTGACAGTTTCCCACCTCATTTGCACCACGGTACAGAAGGCTGTCTACATGGCCCACCTCACAAATAAGGACCTAACAGTAACTTAGTATTCTATAGGATGTAATGGAGTCCTTCACTCTGGATATGGAAGTCTCAAGTGCTGTGCCCACTAATACCACCATTACCCCCAGAAGCAGTATAGAAAATTAGGTGACTGGGGAGGAATAATTTTCTACACTTGTAAATATCTGAAAATGTGTTTTTTAAATTTTTAACTGAAGCATTCTATGAGGAAAAGAATACATAGTAAGAATTTCTACTTACTGGGTGAAACACAGTTCATAGTATCCAGGCTCAGGATGTGGTCATTTAACTAAAAGATAAAGTAAAGGTAAACAAAGGAAGTTCCCACAATACTAAAAGGATGACAATGTTTTAACATGAGATAGGCTAATGTTGTGGGGAGGCTAACTTCCCTCTGAATTAAAATGGTATGTGTAACTTATTATTAAGTGTTATTTCTTATGACTTGCAAAAAGCATTGTAGTCAAGTTCATGTGTATTATATTAAGGCCATATTGTGCCTTTTATCTTGAACAAAGGTAATCAGACAGAAAATATATCCTGACTTCTGCATTTATGGTATTATCTTGGGATCTAATTGGAAAGTTCCTGCATGTCATAAAATAATCTTAATTCATTTTAACTCTGTGAAAGCACTGAGAATGAACATCAGCCTACTCTCATATAAAAACATACAGCATAATTACTTCTCAGTGATGAATGTTGACTTACATTGTCCAACAGCAGTATTCTGTTTGAATAAATCTGGGGATGTAGCCATATTAAAACAGGCTTCACAGTTTGTATACAGTTTCAGTGAATGTACTTTCAATCAGTGAAAATAACATTCAGTCAAGAACACTGATAAGAACAGAATGTGCAGTACATTGAGTACATCTAGATTTAGTTTGTATGACAGAAGGCTTGGGAATGAAGATTAAAGACACTTGTAGAAATGCACATGTTTTTGGTATTATTAGGAGATACTTTAGGCACAGTTGATTAAGTTAGTTTGTTTGGACTGATATGCAGAACGTTGCTGCAGTACAGACACTTGAGTAGAAGTGCAGAAGTCAGGTCAAATATCCAGCATCCCAGAATATTAACATTATTCAGGAGGCTCAGAATATGAGTGCAGAAGCTACGGACATCTTCCTCCACTGTGCATAATAAAACATTCTTAACTGAACTACAGTGTATGCAGACTTTATTCTGAAATGTACATGATGAACAACCAGATCCCTGATGCCTTTAATAACTACTTTACAGAAGCCATTCAAACCCTGGCCAATTCTTTACCACCCTTCACTGATGCCCAACTAAATACCTGCATGACTTCATTGCCTACCTTTCAAATACAACCTGTATCTACATCTCTCATCTGTAAGCTACTTCAAAAATTGAAACCTTGCACCTCTTCTGCTGACCGTCTCCCATCTGAATACCTACAAATTGCCGAGAAAGCCATAGACTATCCTATCTCTATCCTTATTAACAGAACTATCTCAGAAGGCAAAATCCCTGCTCTATGGAAGATATCCCACTTCATCCCTCAACATAAAGGTGGACCTTCTATTGAGCTTTCTAACTTTCGCCCTATTGCTTTACTCTCCCCATTAGCTAAGTTAATGGAAATATGTATTCACAAACAACTACTTAACCACTTACTACAAAATAACCTACTAGCAAACTACCAACATGGCTTTAGGCCATTCCATAGCACATCGACTGCCCTCTTATCCTTTACTGACTCTATATATAAAAATCGTAACAATAACTCTTTTTCCTCTGCACTATTTATTGACCTGTCAAAAGCCTTTGATATGGTTAACCATAACTTACTTCTAGACAAACTAAAGGCTCATTCTCTCAACCCTCAAGCCATACAATGGTTCAGGTCTTATCTGGAAAATAGACAGCAAGCAGTACTCTGGTATAACAATCTGTCTTCACTACTCCCAGTAAATATTGGAGTACCCCAGGGCTCTATCTTAGGTCCCCTAATCTTTTCTTTATTTATTAACAATCTACATATGAACATACCTCAGGCCACCTGCATTCAATATGCAGATGACTCCACCTTAATCTGTACAGCCAAGAATATAGCCTCTTTCCACTCCCTCACCCAAACTGTTTTTCATAATGTTGAAAACTGGTTTATGCAACACTGCCTCCTCCTAAATCCCAAAAAAAGAAAACTACTGCTTTTTACTCCAACTCATAAATCACCTAACCCATTCTTCTCTGTAACCTCTAACAATGGTACCAACATAACCCCAGATACTACAACCTGCCTACTAGGTGTAACAATTGATAATCGTCTCAGCTATGATGACCACATCAAGTCCGCCATAAAGTCTGTTAACAAAAAACGTGGTACCGTCTATAGAATTAAACCCGTATTACCCCTTCTGCAAGGAAAACTATTGCCCAGACCCACCTCATATCCACCCTTTTCTATGCCTATGTTATATATACTAGCCTATCCAAAAACAACCTCTCTAAACTCTCCACCTGTTATAATAGCATAGCTAGATTCATCACATGCTCCCCCTTTAAAACTCACCACTGCCTCAACCTCAAACAACTTGAATGGCTAGAATTGCAAAACCATATACTCTGTCAACAATTACTTAGTACTCAAAAGATCCTATACCACTCTAACAACACCCCTATCCTCACTAATCTAATTACACCATATAAAAATCTAGCAACACTACACTCTGCTAATAAGTTCCTAGTTTCCTTGATTAAATCTAACAACAAAGCCGGGGATTCACTTTTCTCAAACACTGCAGGTAAAAACTGGAATCAGCTTCCTTCTGAATTATCAACCCTTGCTTCAACTTCCCTCTTTAAAAAACATCTTAAAGAACATCTGAAAACTCATTGGCTTTGTCCATGTGCTAACCCAGACTGATATATTTTCCCCTTCCTGCTCTTACCCCTATCCCCACTCCTCTAACCTAGGCCTCCAAATCTAGTTACTACTCTTTTCTTCCTAATATGAGGATAAAATATAAGTTCTTTCTCTCTTAAATGATTCTTGCTCATACCTTCTAGTGTGTTTTGTATAATTGTTTAGTATAATTTTACTAAAATTGTTATAGTTTATAATTTTGTTATAATTTTTCTTTTGACCAGTGCTACCTCTGTATTGTGATTTTTCATGTCTTTTTACATTGTTAACTTTGTCACTGTTCATGCTTGGAGCTTTTCTCCCCAGGCCTCAACTGAAAATGGACATATATCCAGTTAGACTAGCCCAGTCAACAAATGTGAAATAAATAAAAATAAATGATTTGGCCCATAAAGGAGAGACTGGGACCTTTTAAGCACAAGTTTGGGTAATTAACAGATAAAGACATTCATTCCAGTCTCATTCCAGGTTAATCCAGTTATTTCCAGCTCATTCCTGTAATCTACAATCATATTAGTTCTTGCAGTGGCAAGCCACTATTGATGGGGGGAATCAATATTTGCACTTAAAAATAAGTCCCAAAACCCCATAGCAATTTTATCAGCCGTCAGACTAAATGTATTTTACAGAGCAACAGTGTTCATTCAGAATATTACTTCTGAAAATCTACAGTAAAGTCTCAAAGAACTTCAGACTCTACAAGATAAGTGTAAAAGACATTCATTTAACAGTATTGTATCAGAAAACTTCACCATCTCCATAGCAGATGACAGATTTTCAAGTTTCCAGTGTGATGTCACATATACAAGAAAATCCTTACAAGACAGAGTTTGAAAATACTATGCAACACCAGGCCACCTTGTTAAAGTAACTTCAACTTTCCTTATGTGAGATTCACTTCCATTACAATGCATTTTCTAGCTAAGTCAGAAAGTAACTCTAATAAAGGTTTAAATACATCAATAAATGTAAATTGTATCAATATTTCAGACAGTACTTCTGCATTAAAGACACCAGTAAATGTGTGGTTTAAAGTTAAACACTGGATAAAGCAGTCTAAAAAACGGTGTTCCAGGAATGTTCAATTAAATTTCAGGGTTATTAGTTCAGGAATGTTAAATCTTTCTAGACAGAAAAGGGTTAAATCACAAAAACAGACTGCAATGAAACATTTTCATGATTCTCAGAATGAGTCAGCTTCTATCGGTATGGTTTCACACTTTAACACAAAGTCTTGTTTACAGTTATCAGATAGTGTAAATGCTACAGCACAAGTAATTCAAATACAGAGTTAAGTTGCATTATTGCTGATACAGACATAAACACAGTCACTGTACATAACATACAGATTTCCAGACAAAGCACATTGCAAATACTTGCAATGTCTGAATTTCATATTATTTCCAATACTGATGTTTAGAATGTAATCAGTTCTAGTTTACTGGTTTTAGAAAGTGCAAATACTGCACTAAAGAGGGATAAGAGTGATCAGAATGCAGATTTTCATCTGTATGATAAAGTAAACACTAACATAAATGATATAAGACTTCAGGGCAAAATAAGGAAAGAATGCACACGTTACCTCACGTCAATGTTATTATTAGTATTTCAGGGCAAAATAAAAAAGAAATGCATACCATAGCTCAAGTCAATATTGTTGCATATTGTATAGAAAAAGATTTTAAGTTTATCTATAAAGGGCGTGGCAGTCCAGTACCAGACCAGGTTATTTACATATCATTGTTTAAGGCTGAGAAAAATTGTGATATTTCATTGTTTAATGAAAAGTAATTATCAAATAATGTACTGATTAGTACAGACACATCAATTTCAGTTACAAACAGACCTCTACTAGATGACACAAGTGCAGCTATGTCAGGATTTAAAGAGAAAACGGTCACAGCAGTGAGCAGGTTTGAGTGTAATAGCTCTATACTAGGCATGGACATGTCATCATAGTTACATGCTGTTTTAGACTGCGGTTACAAGAGTTTATGGAAAAATAAAAATGCTATAGACATACAGTCATGTACATAGATGGCACTTGTAGGAATTTGTATGCAGTAGATAGTGCAAATGTACAGGATTTGAAAAATTGGTTACAACAGAAACATGCAGAGTTATGGGTTAAAATATCAAATAAATTCCATTTCAGATGAAGTGCAGGGAGTCAAGTTACCTTATTCTCAGAAAAGCAAAGACAGACCGGTATTGGCCAGTAAGAAAAAAAGGTAACAGTATTCATTTGCCATTCTGGAAGCACATGTTGTGTATGGTATACCAGAAATGACAGTCAAGTTAGTTCACAGAATAAGGGGTTACAGTTACAAATCTGACAAATGAATTTCTTGTGCTATTGTTTTCTTTAGCAGACATTGTTGAGACTTTTGAACTATGGTAGTAAAGTGTTGCAATGCATAAATAATATATTGGTACTGAGACAAAAAATCATTCACAGATAGTAAATGATGTTTTGATAGTTTACAGAATGTAACATTTAAAAGTCAGCTCTACAGTTTGAAAGTGACAGTACAGTCAAAGAGAAAAAGGGCTGCAGCATAAATATTATGTCATTAAAGCCGCAAGTTCAAATCTCACATGAAGAAACCACATACCTGTATAAAGGACAAACAAGTAAAGTTCCAGAATCATATCAGTTCGACTCTAGTAATAACTGTGTGTGTGTGTGTGTGTGTGTGTGTGTATGTGTGTGTGTGTGTGTGTGTGTGTGTGTGTGTGTGTGTGTGTGTGTGTATATATATATATATATATATATATATATATATATATATATATATATATATATAAACAGTTCAAGACTGTATATATTTCATGCAGAAATTGTAGTTTACCAGGCACACCAAAGGCACGGACTTCCTTAACTGAGTTATCAGATTACAGGCCAGATCAGTGAGCTGAATTAAAGACAGTACTGTATGACATAAAAGAGTATGGTAAAGATTAGTTTAATATAGTATAGATACTTCCCTAGATGCATCCCCCTCGCTCTTACTTCTGTCTCTCTCCTCTAAACTGAAATGGTTATACTAGATGGAGAATCAGCATGCTAGAAGCAGTATTAATATGTTTGTATCCCTGATATTGTTTATGATCAACTTATTTTTTTACTACATCTCCTTTGTACCATTTTCTAGTATAGGAAACTAATTTGTTTTGTTTGTTCTTTAGTTCTATGTATTGTTTTGTTACTGAGTCCTATGTATTATCTCAATGCATTATATTCATTCACTGTGGAGCTTTTCTCCCCGGGCCTCAGCTGAAAATGGACATGTATCCAGTCGGACTTTCCCGGTCAACAAATGTGAAATAAAATAAATAAATAAATATTATTTGTGATAGTTTTATGCAGCGACAGTTCTTACTATTTATCCCAAAATAAATTTTAGATAGTAATGATAAATCATTGCAGCATTCAGTAGTACTGAAAGAGTTAAATTACATCATCTAAAAGAACTGCTACATGTTAAACAGTGGGTGGAGAACTGTACACTGAAAAAATTATTTTGCAAATTATGGCCTGAGAGTCACAGAGTAAACATAGAAAGTTGAACAGTTAAGATTAATTTTATAAAGGTGCAGAAATGTAAATATTAATACAGTGTCAGGTTACTACTTTAGATTCATTTGAGTTTATGACAGACAAAAACAATGCCACTGAGGTTTGTTTGATATAATAATGAAGGTACAGCCTTTCCATTTCACTGCAGAACATTATCACTTCAGTTACAGACTTGCAAAAATGTATTTATTAATAACATAGGCCTAGTTCACTATAGTATATTATTGTCTTCTTACAGACTTATAAGAGTTTATTAGCAGCATATATTTATTTCATGATGAAAAATGTAAATAGAGTCAGGGCAGCAAGCTGTGCTATTGGATTATAATTGTTAAAGCAGCAAAAGTTATTTTAAGCACCTGATACTGCTTGTTTGTGCTTTGCAGATATTTCTACAAAATGACACACTGCCAGTTTGGATATTTAAATAATTTCCAGTGTGGTTTAAAGTATAGTTAAGAAAGAATATTGCATCAGCCACACAGCCTTGCAGTGGAGATGGGAAAAGGGGGTTTGGGTCTAATTATGAAAAAAGACACTGGGATTGTAAGTTGACCCTTCCAATAATTCAGCAATGACCGGGACAATGCAGATTAAGGCCTAAATTTGGCAAGAGCTCTGGTGCACAACTCAAGTATCCACAGAAAGACAAGACCATCAAAGCTAGAAGTAATAATGTTTTTTCTTCAATGTTTGTTTAAATGTGTCAGTTATCTAAATTCTTCAAAGTTAAAATGTGTATACAACAATGTGCATTTATGTAGATTACAGTTAAAGTAAGTATGCAAATGTTTTGTGTTTCTAGATAATTGTATACATGTGTTCTGGAACCATAGAGTGAGGAGAACACCCCACTTTTGCAGATCATCCATACCTCCCTCCTAACTGCCCCGAATTACTTCTTAATTATTTTCATGCTTTAGCTGATGTCATCGCATGCATGATGACGTCAGCTCATCAGAGCTACCAGCCTGTCAGAGTTGAACTCGCAGTGCACGTACTTCTGGGTTTCTGGTTGGTTTTAAATGCTTTTGCAAGCGGGAACAGACGGACAGTTTTATTTAGCTATTTACTTGGATTATTTTCAGATGATGCCTGGGTGAAAGCTGCTGCTTATTTACTCGGAAGACTGAGGATGGAGTCTGGACTGGCTGTTGGGATTTACTGGGAGATGTACCACAGAGAAGCTGAACACATTGAGTAAGCTGCTGCTGCGTGAACACAGGCTGTGTGTGTGTGTGTGTGTGTGTGTGTGTGTGTGTGTGTGTGTGTGTGTGTGTGTGTGTGTGTGCCCTATGGGATACATCTGGTGGTTAGAGGTACTCAGGCTCAAACCCTGTACCTTGGGTACAGGTTAAAAGAGTCTAAAGTCCCTAGCCACCATCACTTGTGAATTTATGCCCCACATTTTTGTTATGTTCCTCTGGTTTTCAGGAGTGGTAAAACAAAACTTTTTATTCTAGCAATTTTCTAAGGTTATAAAATCAGTATTTGAAATGTGTCCCTATTTTGGGACCGTATTCCCCCATTATTGGCTTTGTTCTGTATTTTTGTGCTAAGAGGTTGAGAGCTATGGTGAGAACTGAATTCACTAAATGATATGATAGCCATTTAAGTTTGTCTTCCTGTCTTTCAAGAAACTGCTGGTTTAGCTTAGTGGTATGTTGCTCTGACTATAATGCACAGGGTTGTGGGTTCAAGACTTGGCAGTGAAATGCATGGTGGTAATGCAACATTATATGCAAGCAACTTTATATTAATTATACATATAAATTATACAAGCAATGTTTAAAATGTGTCCCTGGTTTTTGGCCTTTTGTCCCCCCCAATTGAAAATAAGTTCAAGAAGCTGTGCAACATGCCTATGGCTTACACTACTGTGATTCTGTATTTATATATTGTGTGAAGAGGTAGACTGTTATCGTGGAAATGTTCTGAATAGGGCAGTTTTGTCATTATTGGTTAATGCATTTTTGTTTCATTGCCTACTGGAAAAATGTTTAAACAATAAATTTAAAATGTGCCCTAACTTAAGTCTAACAAGTGTGCTGTATTATAAAAGGAATATAATTTAATACAATCAGGAAGGTGAATCAAGGAATGCATACATGTATGCATGGCCCTAAAAATGTGTTTGAAAGCAGCCCAGAGGAAAGTGTGAAAGGCTCAAAATCATGGGCAAATTTTAAGCTTTACTCTTGTTACCAAAGCAATGGATGAAGGTAAAACAGTTCACACCACATTACCTTGACCTGGCCAAGCCTTTTGACACAATCCCCTACTCAGGTGTAGTACAAAAGATGAATAATGTAGGAGCAAATACTTACATCACCAGCTGCACTGATGAATAATGTAGGAGCAAACACTTACATCACCAGCTGCACTGATGAATAATGTAGGAGCAAACACTTACATCACCAGCTGCATTGCCAGCTTGGCTCACATGATGCAGGAGATCAAAACAGGGGAAGAGACCAGTCACCAATGGAGTCCCCCAGGGTTCGGTGCTGAGACTTTTTCTGTTTGGCATATACATCTCAAATGTAAAAGGAAATACCAAAGAGCTTTGGCCAGCTAAGTTTGAGATGACTGCAAGCTAGGAGAAGTTATTGAATCCCCAAATTACTTAACCATCATGCAGGAGGGTTTGTCACAAATAATAACTGGTGTCAAAATCATGACACTGCCCTCTGAGAACTGATCTGATTGTTTGGCATTTGGGAACTTGTGTGTACAGTGACCTAACTTTTGACCAACATGTACCCAGAGTCATAAGAAAGCCTTTCTATGTTGTACAGCTTATAAACAAATTGATTGTGACTAGCTCTAGAGATGTTGTTGTTCCCCTTTACCAAGCTCTCATTATGTCAATCATTTTGTATAATGCCCACTTTGGCATGTATCTGTCCAGCCACATGCAACAATTGGAATACCTTCAGAGATACCTTACTAAAAGGATACAAGTCCTAAACAACAGGTCTTGCATGGACCACTTCAAAGATTTATTACTATACTCAGTATCCTACAGAGTGCTTAGAGGTGACATGTCTGGCATACAAAGCATTCTCCAACATAATACAGATGGACCTACTGAACATCAGCAAGTCAAATGGCATCAGAAATACTCAGTCCAGGTATCTAAACTGAATGTTGTGGAGAGATGGATATATATCACAGAGGCTACCACTGTTCCGGAACAGACTATCCATAAAAATAAAGCAATGCTCATCCATCCATATTCAAATGCAACTTGGATCTAAGGATGGGTAATAGAAAATGTAGTCCAGGATTTCCCCTCATGCCATTAATGGATAGGGGCAGTTCCTAAATGCTGCATCCCTTATATGGCCCCCTCAAATTATCTATGGTATGATCACAGTTGTTCTCACTAGGGCTAATATATAATAATCAGCCATGGGGATAGCTAAGACCAATTGGAAAATGTTAATTCATAGGTTCATAGGTTCATAGGTTCATACTAGGCTATCTGCCCGAGGGCATTTACAAGCCTAGCCCATAGTTTTGTGGCTTACACCACCCCTTAGGTTTGGGGAACTATGCCCATTATTTTGCTGTGCCTCTGTCGAGCAGTGACACTGAGGTAATCCCTGGGGTATACTTGCGATCTCAAGCACCAAAAGGGAATTGGCTAAGCTTAAAATGTCCTCCAAGTGAACCTATGTTGTGGTAGCAAATAGTTATAAATAAATTACCCTTTTTAGTTCACTAAGTGCTCCCTGTCATCCTCCACCCACCCCCCCAGTCTTTAACAGCTTCCGGCACCTACGATTGTATAACAGTACTAGTTTTCAGTTTATGTTTTTCTTTGTGTTCAGATAAAACTGACAGAAAAAATGTATTCTTTTACTAATAGTTTAGTTTTCAGAATATGATATTTAACAGATTGCAGTTTATGTTTTTATCTGTTTTCAGGTAACACTGTCAGAAAAGGTATTCCTTTAGTATTAGTTTAGTTAGTTTCCAGAGTAGAACATTTATACTCAGCTATTTTAGATGATCAGTATAAATATGTGTCACTTTAGTGTAAATTTCAGTCAGATTTCAGAATACAATATTCATACTCCGATATACATTTCCAACAGCATTACTAGACAGATTCCAACATGCAATTACATCACAATTCACATTATTTAGTCATTAATTTAAGCAGTAAAGTGGCAGAATTATTTGGAATAAGCTTATTAAGATAAGTTATCTAAAGAATAGGTAGTAATAGTTATTTAATATAGTCAAGGCATGACAGGTCAGGCTTAATTTGTTAATTAATTTACAGAATACGGTGGAAATTACTGAATGCATTAGACAGAAAGTTAAAAAGATACAGACAGGGTATACAGAGGTATAGATCTGAAATACAAAAAGCGTAGGTTGTAGTAAAGGTTCATAGATTGGTACTAGGCTATCGGTCCTAGGGCCTATACAAGCCTAGCCATAACAATTCCCTGGATATTTCTTCCCACAATATTTACTTCTATTACAGTACATAAATATTTACCAGATATGTAAAAGACAAGTTTAAAAGGCAGACATATATTACAATACATAGAAATTAAAAAAGTGAATGGATTATTTGGAAAAGGATTATTAGTAACAATTCTAGCTTATTATTTGCAGAAACGGTTAATGCAGTATATGGTAATTATGCTTCAAGATACATGCATTATAGATGTAAAAAATAGAGTTTACCAGTTATAACACATTAAAGAATTGTCCAGTTATAATTAAATCATAAAGTTAAGAGACTTCAAACCAAACAGACCATAAATGCTCAAGTGATACCTAGTGGCCAAAATTAAAATTGCAAGTTTATTTACCAGATAAAGAAACATTATCTTATATTAGTTCTTATATTAGTTCTAGTGATCATTATAGTATCATTCACAGACCATATCAATAAATTTATAAAGTAATTACAGAAGCAAACTCCATTTCAGTAATTTCAGAGACAATTATTATGGAATAAATCCTTCATAAATACAGTTAGTAGAATAGACCTTGCATAAGCCTGAAAATGTAAGGTTAGGCCTGCGTCTTCATACCGTCATAGGAGGTTACTAAACTATTAGCCCTGAGGCTCTTAAAAGCATAGCCAAGAGTTTACCTCATGTTTAGACAAGTCAACACCCTTAGCCTCTGTCCAGCAGGGACACAGGTGGGATCCCAGGGTGTATTTTCTGTTTCCCATCCAGTTATCCAGGTTGTGCATGAAAAGGGTTAATAAGGTACTGCACTTGACGTGGAGAGGGAGTCTATTCCACAGATGGGGGAGTCTCTGGGACACAAATCTGTCCCACCAGCAAGTCCTATTGAGGTGACAGACAAGTTGATGTTGGGCATGCGGGTTACTTGAGTGGAGCTTGGCTTGTGGATATGCAGCAGTCCCATCAAGGCTGGGTCTGAGATTGCTTTGTATGGCAGACAGAGCTCACCTCTGAGGAGTCTGTATGAGACTAAATATAGGGACAGGGTCTTTAACCTATCTGTGTAGGGTAGATGATTGAGTCCCTGGATTCTTCTGGTGAGGAACCTCTGTGGTCTCTCCAGCTGCTGCATGTGCTTTGCGAGGTACATGCTGAAGGGGGAGTCGTGCTCAATAATTGGCCTTATGAAGGAAGAATACAGAGATGTTATGACCTCCTTGTCCCTGGATGAGATGCCTTTACTTATGAGGTGGGTATGTAGAAAGCTTTCCATACAGTGGAAGCAATATGGTGGTCAAAAGTCAGGTTGCTATCAACCTGGGTTCCCAAATCCATCACGACTGATTGCATGCTTAGGATGTTGTTATTAATGTGATAATATGTGGGGATGTCCAAAGGGGATGATGATGCATTTTTTTGGCATTCAGCTTGAGGCTATCTTTCTGACACCTGTCATTTGTTTGGGTGAGCCCCATTTGAAGGACATCCACATCACTTAAGGAATTCATGACTGCCCCCAGCTTGTAGTCATCTGCGAACTTGGTCAGCCATAGTCCACTGGTTCTGGCCTGCACCTCAGAGAAGTATATCCTAAATAATAGAGGTCCCAAGACCGATCCCTGGGGTACATCGCTCTTTACTGGTCTACTGCTTGAGGTGGCTTCCCCTATTTTGATTACGTGGGTTCTATCAGTGAGCCAGTTTGCTACCCATTTGATAACATGGATCGATGCCTAGTTGAGAGAGTTTGTCTATTATGCCTGAGTGGGGAATAGTGTCAAAGGCTTTGGCCAAGTCAAGGTAGGTGGTGTGCACCATCTTCCCCTCATCCAAAGCTTTGGTGACTGTCTCAAAGAAATTGACCAGATTTAACAGACATGACCTCCCCTCGACAAAGCCAAACTGTTTGGGGTTGAGTGTTTGGAGGTTGCCAACGTCCCTGTTAATGAGGTCCATGATATTCCATTCCATGGCCTTGCAGATCAGACTAGTTAGGCTGATGGGTCGATAATTTCCCTGATCAGTGGGTGCTCCACCTTTGTGTAAAGGGATGACAGTGGCTATCCTCCACTCAGCTGGGACAAAGCAGGTACTCAGGGTGTCTAATGGTGCTGCAAGTTCATCCCTGAGTTCATGTAGGATTCAGCCTAGGATGTTATCAGGTCCCATGGAGGCTGTAATTTTTGCCTTTGAGAGGGTAGTGGATGTCCTATTCCCTAGAGATAAGGGGAGGGGGCAGGGACTGGAGTTGTCCTAATTTACTGATGGGGGGACAGAAGGGTGAAGTTTTCACTGAATCTGTTAGCTACAAGGTTAGTTATATCTACATCATTTGTGTATGTGGTGTCCTTTACCACCAGTTCTGAACAAATCTGGGTGGTTCCTTTGAGATTGCAGACGTATGTGAAGAAGGCCTTATGATTGTCTCTAGTAGATGTGGCCAGTTTGGACTCAAAGTTGGCTTTAGAGGATTTCACTAGTGCTCTTATTTGCTTGTTCAGGCTAAGGAGAAATTGCTTCCAGTTGAGCACCTGATCCTTTTTGGTCCTGGACAGCAATATTTTGCTTTTGTTATATAGTTTATTTATTGCAGATGTCCACCAGATAGGTCTACTCTTCCTTGTGGAGGATGATTTTGTCCTGTCAGGTATTCCTGATTACATGCATTAATATAAGTGCTCGTATAGTACTTTGGTGTAAATTTGGACATTGGTACCAGCTCCAGCAGAAGGGGTGGGGGGCTGTGAAGCTGTTTACACCATCCTTCAAGAGGTTATAATCAGCTTTAGAGAAGTTCTTTTGTTTGACCCTAGCTAGGGGGGGGGGTCAGGGGAGATGCTGACTTTGAAAGTGACCTCTTTATGGTCAGATCTTACCAGGGAGGATGATACTGTAAGGGTGCTGCCATGGTTACTCATATTTGTTAGTACCAAGTCCAAGATATTATCACCTCTTGTGGGGGTATCAACTAGCTGTTCCAAGGCATTTGCATTGATAAAATTGAGGAATCTCTGGGCATTTGCATTCTGGCATGAGTAGTTGTTTCAGTGTATGGTTGGGTAGTTAAAATCACCCTGGATCAGGGTAAAGAGTTGAATCTTGATAGATCCAAAGAGGTCCAGATAGGTGGAGTGGGAATCTTGAGTCAAATTTTGGGGCCTGTAGCTAACTATGATTTGAATAGGGGTCTTGTCAGTGGTTAACTGCACCTGGATTATCTCCTGTGCATTATACTGTTTTACCAGCCTGGAGGTGTGTGCATCTTTAATATATATTGAAACTCCACTTCCTTTGGGATTGCTGCCCACAGTTTGGGTTCTGAATGTATGACAGGATGAGTAACCAGGTAAGGGTGGGGTGCTCTCCACAGCTTTGAACCAGGTTTTTGTGACTGCACAAATGTCAGCATCTTCCAGGGTTAACAATGCTTGCAATGAGAGCAGTTTCATGTTTAGACTCCTAGCTTTTAGCAGCATGACCTTTAATTTGCATTTTGTTGAAAATTTTATGTTAGTTTTATTGACCTCAGGATATTTCCTAAAAAAGGCACTATGAAGGAAGCAAGGGCCTTTGCCAGAAACCTGAAGCCCAAGTGAGACCGATGCGAGCCATCTCTAGCAAAGCATTATGGTCTGTTGATCATACGTTCCCAGGCTGTCAGGTACTGGATCCCCCTGGAATTACACCAGAAACTAAACCAAGTATTAAAGTCAATCATTTTCTGATTGTATTGAGGTACCATTGTGGGTGATGGTAGGATGCTGCTTAAGGCTAGGGACATGCCTGCCTGGGACGCATACTCTGAGAGCTCAATCATTTCTCTCTTCATATAGTCCGGGAAGGTACATCTCAAGTCTTTCACCCCAACATGGACTATGACAGAGTCAAAACAGTACCTGCTTTTGAGAGACATGAGTGCATTGGTGATATGGTGGATTCTGGCACCTGACAGACAACTAACTGTGACTTTCTCCTTCTGCAGCCTGGTCAGAGGCACATCTGTTTGTCTCACAATGGAGTCTCCTATGACTAATATGTTGGGTTTATGGTAAAGCCTTTCTGGTTGTGAGACTCTGGTGTGTGGACTATGCGTGGTATGTGCTGTGCAGGGTTGTGGAGTTTGCATGTGTTTTTACCTCTGAGGTCTGCTTTGTTTAGGTATGTTTTTGTTGAGAACCTCTCCATATGTGGGTGTGTGTTGTATATGTGGATGGTGTTTGAGGTATAGTGATTGTGTTAATAACCTTCTCAGTGCCAGATATACTGACTTGTTAGGGAGAGAGCATAGACTCTAGGTTCTTTATGCAATTGCATCTCCCACAAAATGTCTTCCTAGATAGTAGTAGTGGATGGTTGTCCATGTACATGAAGCAGTTGCTACACTGTCTCAGGATGCCCATATCAAGCAGGCTGGCAGGAGAAATCATAGAAAATTGTCCATCCATATTTGTCAGAATCTGAGGGAGAGAGGCCAGGGAGAGCCAAGGGGTGGGCCTAAAGCACAAGTGCTTAAACCAAAAGTAAGAGGCTTAGAATAACACAATTTAAACAGGCTAAAAACAAGAAGAGATAAATGCAGCAGTAAAGATGCAGCTAAACAGTTTAGAGAACAAATAGCTAAAAAAGCAGGATTGAGTAATAGAGTATGAAACACAAATACTGTAAAAGCAGCTGAGAATGGAGTAGGAAACACATATACTGTAAAAGCAGCTGAAAATAGAGTAGGAAACACAAATACTGTAAAAGCAGCTGAGAATAGAGTAGGAAACACAAATACTGTAAAAGCAGCTGAGAACAGAGTCGGAAACACAAATACTGTAAAAGCAGCTGAGAATAGAGTAGGAAACACAAATACTGTAAAAACAGCTGAGAATAGAGTAGGGAACACAAATACTGTAAAAGCAGCTGAAAATAGAGTAGGAAACACAAATAATGTAAAAGCAGCTGAGAACAGAGTAGGAAACACAAATACTGTAAAAACAGCTGAGAATAGAGTAGGAAACAGAAATACTGTAAAAAAAAAGCTGAGAATAGAGTAGGAAACACAAATACTGTAAAAGCAGCTGAGAATAGAGTAGGAAACACAAAAACTGGCAAAGCAGCTGAGAATAGAGTAGAAAAGACAAATACTGTAAAAGCAGCTGAGCATAGAGTAGAAAACACAAATACTGTAAAAGCAGCTGAGAACAGAGTAGGAAACACTTATACTGTAAAAGCAGCTGAGAACAGAGTAGGAAATACAAATACTGTAAAAGCAGCTGAGAATAGAGTAGGAAACACAAATACTGTAAAAGCAGCTGAGAGCAGAGTAGAAAACACAAATACTGTAAAAGCAGCTAAGAATAGACTAGGAAACAGAAATACTGTAAAAACAGGTGAGAATAGAGTAGAAAACACAAATACTGTAAAAGCAGCTGAGAATAGAGTAGGAAACACAAATACCGTAAAAGCAGCTGAAAACAGAGTAGGAAACACAAATACTGTAAAAGCAGCTGAGAATAGAGTAGAAAACACAAATACTGTAAAAGCAGTTGAGAATAGAGTAGAAAAGAAAAATTCTGTAAAAGCAGCTGAGAATAGAGTAGAAAACATAAATACTGTAAAAACAGCTGAGAACAGAGTAGGAAACACATATACTGTAAAAGCAGCTGAGAATAGAGTAGGAAACACAAATACTGTAAAAGCAGCTGAGAATAGAGTAGGAAACACAAATACTGTAAAAGCAGCTGAGAATAGAGTAGAAAACACAAATACTGTAAAAGCAGCTGAGAACAGAGTAGGAACACATATACTGTAAAAGCAGCTGAGAATAGAGCAGGAAACACAAATACTGTAAAAGCAGCTGAGAATAGAGTAGGAAACACAAATACTGTAAAAGTAGCTGAGAACAGAGTAGGAAACACAAATACTGTAAAAGCAGCTGAGAATAGAGAAGGAAAAACAAATACTGTAAAAGCAGCTGAGAATAGAGTAGAAAACACAAATACTGTAAAAGCAGCTGAGACTAGAGTAGAAAACACAAATACTGTAAAAGCAGCTGAGAATAGAGTATGAAACACAAATAATGTAAAAGCAGCTGAGAATAGAGTAGGAAACACAAATACTGTAAAAGCAGCTGAGAATAGAGTAGGAAACAAATACTGTAAAAGCAGCTGAGAACAGAGTAGGAAACACAAATAATGTAAAAGCAGCTGAGAATAGAGTAGGAAACACAAATACTGTAAAAGCAGCTGACAACAGAGTAGGAAACACAAATACTGTAAAAACAGCTGAGAATAGAGTATGAAACTCAAATACTGTAAAAACAGCTGAGAATAGAGTAGAAAACACAAATACTGTAAAAGCAGCTGAGAATAGAGTAGAAAACACAAATACTGTAAAAGCAGCTGAGAATAGAGTAGAAAACACAAATACTGTAAAAGCAGCTGAGAACAGAGTAGGAAACACATATACTGTAGAAGCAGTTGAGAATAGAGTAGAAAACACAAATACTGTAAAAGCAGCTGAGAATAGAGTAGAAAACACAAATACTGTAAAAGCAGCTGAGAACAGAGTAGGAAACACAATTACTGTAAAAGCAGCTGAGAATAGAGTAAAAAACACAAATAATGTAAAAGCAGTTGAGAATAGAGTAGGAAACACAAATACTGTAAAAGCAGCTGAGAATAGAGTAGGAAACACAAATACTATAAAAACAGCTGAGAATAGAGTAGGAAACACAAATACTGTAAAAGTAGCTGAGAATAGAGTAGGAAACACAAATACTGTAAAAACAGCTGAGAACAGAGTAGGAAACACAAATACTGTAAAAGCAGCTGAGAACAGAGTAGAAAAGACAAATACTGTAAAAGCAGCTGAGAACAGAGTAGGAAACACAAACACTGTAAAAGCAGCTGAGAACAGAGTAGGAAACACAAATACTGTAAAAGCAGCTGAGAATAGAGTAGGAAACAGAAATACTGTAAAAGCAGCTGAGAACAGAGTAGGAAAGACAGATACTGTAAAAGCAGCTGAGAATAGAGTAGGAAACACAAATACTGTAAAAACAGCTGAGAATAGAGTAGGAAACACAAATACTGTAAAAACAGCTGAGAATAGAGTAGAAAACACAAATACTGTAAAAGCAGCTGAGAATAGAGTAGGAAACACAAATACTGTAAAAGCAGCTGAGAATAGAGTAGAAAACACAAATACTGTAAAAGCAGCTGAGAACAGAGTAGGAACACATATACTGTAAAAGCAGCTGAGAATAGAGCAGGAAACACAAATACTGTAAAAGCAGCTGAGAATAGAGTAGGAAACACAAATACTGTAAAAGTAGCTGAGAACAGAGTAGGAAACACAAATACTGTAAAAGCAGCTGAGAATAGAGAAGGAAAAACAAATACTGTAAAAGCAGCTGAGAATAGAGTAGAAAACACAAATACTGTAAAAGCAGCTGAGACTAGAGTAGAAAACACAAATACTGTAAAAGCAGCTGAGAATAGAGTATGAAACACAAATAATGTAAAAGCAGCTGAGAATAGAGTAGGAAACACAAATACTGTAAAAGCAGCTGAGAATAGAGTAGGAAACAAATACTGTAAAAGCAGCTGAGAACAGAGTAGGAAACACAAATACTGTAAAAACAGCTGAGAATGGAGTAGGAAACACAAATACTGTAAAAACAGCTGAGAATAGAGTAGGAAACACGAATAATGTAAAAGCAGCAGAGAATAGAGTAGAAAACACAAATACTGTAAAAACAGCTTAGAATAGAGTAGAAAACACAAATAATGTAAAAGCAGTTGAGAATAGAGTAGAAAACACAAATACTGTAAAAACAGCTGAGAATAGAGTAGGAAACACAAATACTGTAAAAACAGCTGAGAATAGAGGAGGAAACACAAATAATGTAAAAGCAGCTGAGAATAGAGTAGAAAACACAACTACTGTAAAAGCAGCTGACAACAGAGTAGGAAACACAAATACTGTAAAAACAGCTGAGAATAGAGTATGAAACTCAAATACTGTAAAAACAGCTGAGAATAGAGTAGAAAACACAAATACTGTAAAAGCAGCTGAGAATAGAGTAGAAAACACAAATACTGTAAAAGCAGCTGAGAATAGAGTAGAAAACACAAATACTGTAAAAGCAGCTGAGAACAGAGTAGGAAACACATATACTGTAGAAGCAGTTGAGAATAGAGTAGAAAACACAAATACTGTAAAAGCAGCTGAGAATAGAGTAGAAAACACAAATACTGTAAAAGCAGCTGAGAACAGAGTAGGAAACACAATTACTGTAAAAGCAGCTGAGAATAGAGTAAAAAACACAAATAATGTAAAAGCAGTTGAGAATAGAGTAGGAAACACAAATACTGTAAAAGCAGCTGAGAATAGAGTAGGAAACACAAATACTATAAAAACAGCTGAGAATAGAGTAGGAAACACAAATACTGTAAAAGTAGCTGAGAATAGAGTAGGAAACACAAATACTGTAAAAACAGCTGAGAACAGAGTAGGAAACACAAATACTGTAAAAGCAGCTGAGAACAGAGTAGAAAAGACAAATACTGTAAAAGCAGCTGAGAACAGAGTAGGAAACACAAACACTGTAAAAGCAGCTGAGAACAGAGTAGGAAACACAAATACTGTAAAAGCAGCTGAGAATAGAGTAGGAAACAGAAATACTGTAAAAGCAGCTGAGAACAGAGTAGGAAAGACAGATACTGTAAAAGCAGCTGAGAATAGAGTAGGAAACACAAATACTGTAAAAACAGCTGAGAATAGAGTAGGAAACACAAATACTGTAAAAACAGCTGAGAATAGAGTAGAAAACACAAATACTGTAAAAGCAGCTGAGAATAGAGTAGAAAACACAAATACTGTAAAAGCAGCTGAGAATAGAGTAGAAAACACAAATACTGTAAAAGCAGCTGAGAATAGACTAGGAAACACAAATACTGTAAAAGCAGCTGAGAATAGAGTAGAAAACACAAATACTGTAAAAGCAGCTGAGAATAGAGTAGGAAACACAAATACTGTAAAAGCAGCTGAGAACAGAGTAGGAAACACAAATACTGTAAAAGCAGCTGATAGATTAAGAAACACAAATACTGTAAAAGCAGCTGAGAATAGAGTAGGAAACACAAATACTGTAAAAGCAGCTGAGAACAGAGTAAGAAACACAAATACTGTAAAAGCAGCTGAGAATAGAGTAGGAAACACAAATACTGTAAAAGCAGCTGAGAATAGAGTAGGAAACACAAATACTGTAAAAGCAGCTGAGAATAGAGTAGAAAACACAGATAATGTAAAAGCAGCTGAGAATAGAGTAGGAAACACAAACACTGTAAAAGCAGCTGAGAATAGAGTAAGAAACACAATTACTGTAAAAGCAGCTGAGAATAGAGTAGGGAACACAAATAATGTAAAAGCAGCTGAGAATAGAGTAGGAAACACAAATACTGTAAAAGCAGTTGAGAATAGAGTAGAAAACACAAATACTGTAAAAGCAGCTGAGAATAGATGTAAAGCAGCTGAGAATAGAGTAGAAAACACAAATACTGTAAAAGCAGCTGAGAATAGAGTAGGAAACACAAATACTGTAAAAGCAGCTGAGAACAGAGTAGGAAACACAAATACTGTAAAAGCAGCTGATAGATTAAGAAACACAAATACTGTAAAAGCAGCTGAGAATAGAGTAGGAAACACAAATACTGTAAAAGCAGCTGAGAACAGAGTAAGAAACACAAATACTGTAAAAGCAGCTGAGAATAGAGTAGGAAACACAAATACTGTAAAAGCAGCTGAGAATAGAGTAGGAAACACAAATACTGTAAAAGCAGCTGAGAATAGAGTAGAAACACAGATAATGTAAAAGCAGCTGAGAATAGAGTAGGAAACACAAACACTGTAAAAGCAGCTGAGAATAGAGTAAGAAACACAATTACTGTAAAAGCAGCTGAGAATAGAGTAGGGAACACAAATAATGTAAAAGCAGCTGAGAATAGAGTAGGAAACACAAATACTGTAAAAGCAGTTGAGAATAGAGTAGAAAACACAAATACTGTAAAAGCAGCTGAGAATAGATGTAAAGCAGCTGAGAATAGAGTAGAAAACACAAATACTGTAAAAGCAGCTGAGAATAGAGTAGGAAACACAAATACTGTAAAAGCAGCTGAGAACAGAGTAGGAAACACAAATACTGTAAAAGCAGCTGATAACAGATTAAGAAACACAAATACTGTAAAAGCAGCTGAGAATAGAGTAGGAAACACAAATACTGTAAAAGCAGCTGAGAACAGAGTAAGAAACACAAATACTGTAAAAGCAGCTGAGAATAGAGTAGGAAACACAAATACTGTAAAAGCAGCTGAGAATAGAGTAGGAAACACAAATACTGCAAAAGCAGCTGAGAATAGAGTAGAAAACACAGATAATGTAAAAGCAGCTGAGAATAGAGTAGGAAACACAAACACTGTAAAAGCAGCTGAGAATAGAGTAAGAAACACAATTATTGTAAAAGCAGCTGAGAATAGAGTAGGGAACACAAATAATGTAAAAGCAGCTGAGAATAGAGTAGGAAACAAATACTGTAAAAGCAGCTGAGAATAGAGTAAAAAACACAAATAATGTAAAAGCAGCTGAGAATAGAGTAGGAAACACAAATACTGTAAAAGCAGCTGAGAATAGAGTAGGAAACACAAATACTGTAAAAACAGCTGAGAATAGAGTAGGAAACACAAATACTGTAAAAGTAGCTGAGAATAGAGTAGGAAACACAAATACTGTAAAAACAGCTGAGAACAGAGTAGGAAACACAAATACTGTAAAAGCAGCTGAGAACAGAGTAGAAAAGACAAATACTGTAAAAGCAGCTGAGAACAGAATAGGAAACACAAACACTGTAAAAGCAGCTGAGAACAGAGTAGGAAACACAAATACTGTAAAAGCAGCTGAGAATAGAGTAGGAAACACAAATACTGTAAAAGCAGCTGAGAACAGAGTAGGAAAGACAGATACTGTAAAAGCAGCTGAGAATAGAGTAGGAAACACAAATACTGTAAAAACAGCTGAGAATAGAGTAGGAAACACAAATACTGTAAAAACAGCTGAGAATAGAGTAGAAAACACAAATACTGTAAAAGCAGCTGAGAATAGAGTAGAAAACACAAATACTGTAAAAGCAGCTGAGAATAGAGTAGGAAACACAAATACTGTAAAAGCAGCTGAGAATAGAGTAGGAAACCCAAATACTGTAAAAGCAGCTGAGAATAGAGTAGGAAACACAAATACTGTAAAAGCAGCTGCGAACAGAGTAGGAAACACAAATACTGTAAAAGCAGCTGATAACAGAGTAAGAAACACAAATAATGTAAAAGCAGCTGAGAATAGAGTAGGAAACACAAATACTGTAAAAGCAGCTGAGAATAGAGTAGGAAACACAAATACTGTAAAAGCAGCTGAGAATAGAGTAGAAAACACAGATAATGTAAAAGCAGCTGAGAATAGAGTAGGAAACACAAACACTGTAAAAGCAGCTGAGAATAGAGTAAGAAACACAATTACTGTAAAAGCAGCTGAGAATAGAGTAGGGAACACAAATAATGTAAAAGCAGCTGAGAATAGAGTAGGAAACACAAATACTGTAAAAGCAGTTGAGAATAGAGTAGAAAACACAAATACTGTAAAAGCAGCTGTGAATAGATGTAAAGCAGCTGAGAATAGAGTAGAAAACACAAATACTGTAAAAGCAGCTGAGAGAGTAAAAAACAGAAATACTGTAAAAGCAGCTGAGAATAGAGTAGGGAACACAAATAATGTAAAAGCAGCTGAGAATAGAGTAGGAAACACAAATACTGTAAAAGCAGTTGAGAATAGAGTATGAAACACAAATACTGTAAAAGCAGCTGAGACCAGAGTAGGAAACACAAATACTGTAAAAGCAGCTGAGAATTTTTTTTTTTTGGGTGGAGTGGGAAGAAGAAAGGAGAAACAGAAGATAATGACACTGGAGTGGGAGGAGTGTGCCAGATCAAATTAACAGCAGGGGTGGGCAACTGCAAAGCCACCAAGTTTAAGAACAAGACAATAGGGAGTAAGGGTGGGGAACTATGCTACAGCTACTAACTACACTATTTTAGGCAGACATAAAGAGATACTTTTTTGTTCAGGTATCTCAAGAGAAATTGTAAGATCAAGTTTCATTTAAATGTATTTTGTTTGGCAAAAAATGCAGTGTTCTCTTTGTGTAAGTCTAGAAATGCAACTATATTTAAGCAGGCCTGCACAGTTTGCATGCAGTTTCAGTGAATACATTTTTAATCAGTGAAAATAACCTTCAGTTAGGAATTCTGATATGAGCAAAATGTGCAGTACATTGAGTACAAACACATTTTGGTAGTATGGCACAAGGCTTGGGAACCAAGTTTAAGGAGGCATGTAGAAATGTACAGGGTTTTGGTATTATTAGGAGATACTTCAGACACAGTCAGATTAGTTCATTTGGACTGATATGCAAATAGTCATTGCAGTGCAAACACTCAACTACTGGTGTAAGTCAGGTCAAATATCCAGTATTCCAGAATATTAATAATATTATTCAGGAGGATCAGAATATGAATGCAGAAGCTACAGACATAATTATCAGCACTGTTACTGCAGACAGTACATTTTTGAGTACAGAATTTACTGACAGTATAATGAGTGCAGAAGCTACAGACATTACGATTTGATTCAGATACTGTTGACATCTACCTCCACTGTACATAATAAAACATTCTTAGCCAAACTACAGTGTATGCAGACTTTATTCTGAAATGAACAAGAAGATTTCACTCATAAAGGAGAAACTGGGACCGATTCAACTCAAGTTTCAGTAATTAACAGATGACTAGACTTTCAGATTTTCCCGATTAGGGGTCGCCACAGAGGAACTCTGGTCCGCTAATGATTGGCAGTGGAGTTTTACAGTGTTGAGTTGCCACCCCAGCACCCAACCTTCAGAGAAGGCACACCCACAAATGCATGCACCTACCTGCATGTCTTTAAAGTTTAGTCAATCACGGGGAGGACATGCAGACTCCACGCAGAAGGCACACCAGCCGAGAATTGAACTGGAGAGTCTCTTGCTGTGAGGCGACTAGATAAATGTATTTATTTAATTTATTTATTTTATTTGACATTTGTTAACTGGGTTGGTCCAGCTGAGACAAAAGCCCATTTTCAGTGGAGACCCAAGGAGAAAAGCTCCAGTACAATATAAGCAAAAATAAACAATAAGAGGCTGGTGACGTGATGTAAACAAAGATGATACATAAGTTGTTACATAGCATAGCAAATACAATGAAATACAAAATTAAAAACATAGCTTAAGACATATGTTATTCCATAGCATGGCAAATAAAATGAAATACAAAACTGAAATGTAAATTTTTACATAGAGTGTGAATATATAGAGAATGAAATTTAAAATTGTAGCAATCAGTTGGTATATCACATATCAGAGTGATGCAACGACATTCATTCCAGTCTCATTCCAATTTCTTCCAGTTATTTCCAGCTCATTCCAGTATTCTACAATCTTATCAATTCTTACACATTGCATGCTGAAAACAGCACTGGATAAAACTATGTGGATAGCAATGTGATGCTGAACTGGTTGAGTGAAATAAATATGCATTAGTATTCAGTACATAACCAATGGTTTCTGCTGCCCTTTCCATTGGAAGTGTACAAAAAAATCCTTAGAGATGGGTATAACCAACGTACCAGATAAGATACCAAATTATACAGTTTTTTGATGCAAAAGGTGTTATTTTTTAATTTAATTTTGTTGGTATGCACAGCACCTTGAACATTTTCTTCAAGCTGAGAATTCTTGCAGTGATATAATGAAAGACCAAACTCACAATGCTTTACTGCCTTAATTAGTATATAATTTATTGTATTTCTTTGCTAATTGCAGTAACAGGTAAATTTTTCATGCTAATCTGACAAGCTGGCAGTTATGACTTACACATAGACCACCCTACAGCTGTAATGGTTTATTAGTGAAACTATGATATAAGCAAATGCCTGATCTTGTAAAGAAGTGTGTTATTTTCATTGCGGAGAATGTTTTGTTGGTGTATGTAATTATCAGCATCACCACTAATATTTCTGTTTTTATATTTTTTTATGTTGTTGAGTCTTTTGGCTTTTCCCGGTTAGGGGTCACCACAGCAGAACTCTGGTCTGCTAATAATTGGCAGTAGATTTTGTACGTGCTGAGTTGCCAGCCCTGATGCACAACCTTCAACGAAGGTACGGACATTCACGCATGTCTCCACACAGAAGACGGTCTAGCTGAGAATCGAACAAGACATCTTACTATGAGGCGACAATGCTACCACAGCACCACCACCGCAGTAGATTTTTATATATTTTTTGTGAGTGTGATATCAACTGTTTTCTATTCTCTCTATTCATAGCTTGCTTACATTGACAGTTATGCCAGCTGTGTCATGTCTTCTCTTACCTCACCTATCTTATAGGTTCATAGGTTCATAGATAGGTATTAGGCTATCTGCCCGAGGTCATTTATAAGCCTAGCCAGAGTGTGTCATGCTTTTGCCGCCCCATTGATTAATTAACTGATCCTCTGTCAAGCAGAGCCAATGAAGTGATCCCAGAGGTGTATTTTCTGTTACTCATCCACACGTCAAGGTTTCTCTTGAAGAGTGTTAGTGAGGGGGTCTGCCTGATGTAATTTGGAATTTTGTTCCAAAGCATGGGGAGTCTCTGTGACAGGAATCTATCCCTCCAGCATGTTCTATTTATTGTTGTGGGGAAGTTTAGCTCACTAGAGCACGTGGCTCGCAGTGACTTGGATTTCTTTAGGTGGAGCATGTCCATCAATTCTGAGTTGGACATGGCTTTGTAAGTCAGGCAGAGATCACCTCTGAGTAAGCGATATGCTACTGAGTACAGCCGGAGTTTTTTCCGTCGGGCTGCATAGGACATATGTTTGAGGCCAGTAATCTTCTTGGTGAGGTACTTTTGTGGTCTTTCCAGCTGTTGGAAATGTCTTGTGAGGTACATCCCAAATGGGGCATTGTACTCTATGATGGGTCTAATGAGTGATGAGTAGAGGGGCACTATAGCCTCTTTATTTCTAGATGCGAACCCTTTAGTAATTAGATGGGCCACATAGAATGATTTCCTAACTACTTTGGCAATATGATTGTCAAAGGAGAGATTACTATCTACCTGGGTCCACAGATCTCTTATTACCTCTTCTGTATTAAGGGGGCTGCCACCTATGTGGTAATTCGTGGGTGTTTTGTTTTTCCCAAATGGGATGACTATGCATATTTTGACATTTAGCTTGAGGACATGACTTTGACATCAGGTGTCCATCTCAGTAAGGCCCTTTTGGAGGATGTCCATGTCAGCCAGAGAGTCAGTTATGGCTCCCAGTTTGCAGTCATCAGCAAACTTGGTTAGCCATAGTCCTCCTGTGTTTGCCTGTACTTCTGAGAAGTATATGCCGTACAGTAGGGGTCCCAGGACCGAGCCTTGAGGGACACCACTTGTGACTGGTTTAGAGTCAGAACTGGAGCCCACTATTCTTACCGTGTGAGTTCTGTCTGTAAGCCAGTTGGCAACCCATCTCATGACGTAGGGGTTTATGTTCAGGCTGGTGAGTTTTTCTGTAATGCCTGAGTGGAGAATGGTGTCAAAAGCCTTGGTGAGGTCAAGGTAGGCTGTGTGAACCACCTTTCTCTCATCTATGGCCTTGGTGACTGTCTCGAAGAAGTCAATCAGGTTTAGTAGGCATGATCTGCCCTTAACAAAGCTGAACTGGGTCGGGTCAAGTGTTTGGAGGTTCCCAATGTCTTGGTTAATGAGTTCCATGATGATGTGCTCCATAGTCTTGCAGGCTAGTCAGGGCTTATGGGGCGATAGTTACCAGGTTCAGTTGTGGACGCTCCTTTGTGGAGAGGAATAACTGTTGCTGTGCACCATTCTATGGGCACATAGCCTATGGAGAGGCTAAGGTTGAACAGCGTGTTTAGGTGGGGGGTTAGTTTGTTCTGTAGTTCATGGAAGACTCAGCCTGGGACACCATCAGGTCCCATTGGCACTGTATTTTTGGCTTTTGAAAGGGCCATTTTTACCTGTGTTTCTGTGATTTTTGGGACACTACACTTTTACGGTATTGTTGTGGGCCCTTTTGGAGGTGAGAGGGAGGTGAAGTTTTGCACTGAATCTATCTGCCAGGATGTTGGCAATATCAGTAGCTTCAGTATATTTCGTGCTATTTTGCACCAGTTCAGTGCATATCTGCATATTGCCACTTTCTTAACATAGCTAAAGAAGCCTTTGTGGTTATCTTTTGAATCCTTGGCTGTTTTTCTTTTGAAGTTAGCCTTGGATGATTTTATGAGGGACCTTAGTTTCTTACTGATACTGATCAGAGATGTCTTTCCTTCTTGGGATTTGCTTTTTTTCTGAACTAGTTTCCTCCTTATATTGTATAGCCTGTTTATTGCAGGGATCCACCAAACTGGTTTCCTTCTCTAAGAGGTGTGATTCTTGGTTTTGTTAGGGATGGCACAATCCATGCATCCTTGTAGGTGCTCATAGAGTGCATTTGTAAAGGTTTCCGCATCTTGGGCAGAGTTATCCTTTAGCATGGGGGCTGTGAAACTTACCACCTCTGTCTTAAGTAATGTGAAGTTTGCTTTAAAAGAGTTTTTTACTGTGGTTTCCTTAGTTGGGGGTGGTGGTGGGGTGTGGACATCCAGAGTGATTAGTTTATGGTCTTATCTAACCAGTGACGGGATGACCTCTGGTGTGGAACACCTGTCGCCCATGTTGGTGATGACCAGGTCCAATATGTTTTCACCTCTGGTAGGGAAGTTTACCAGCTGATCCAGGGCATTTGAGTTGATGAATTCCAGGAAGCACTGGTCCTGGGAATTTGTACTCGAGTAGTTTTCCCAGTGAATGGTAGGGTAATTGAAATCACCCAATATCAGGGTGTTTGGCAGGACCTTCATGTTTTCCAGTGTCTCCAGAAAGGTGGAGTGGTGGTCCTGGATCATGGAGGGTGATCTGTAGCAGGCCACAATTTGCATTGCAGATTTGCCCGATGTTAGTTGCACATGGATGATCTCAGAGGTATCATGCTGTGCCACTAACCTGGAGGTGTAGGTATCCTTGATGAATATGGATACACCCCTCCTTTTGTGTTTTGGTCTGTGTTCTGTGGCCAAAACGTGTGTTATGAGTTGTAGCCCAGTAGTGCTGGGGTGCTCTCTGGAGCCTTGGACCAGGTTTCAGTTACAGCACAGATGTCAACGTTCTCCATACTGAGGAGTGCTTTGAGCATGTGCATTTTGAAATTTAAACTCCTGGCGTTGAGTAGCATAACCCTCAGTTTTTTGTTAATTGTGCTGTTTACAGAGGTGAGTCTTGCCTAAAAAAGGCACTATGGGGGCAGCAAGAGCCTTGGCCAGTATTCAAAAGCATAGGGGTGACAGGTGCAAGCTGTCTCTTGCGAAGCAATGCAGCTTGTCGAGCATGTCGTCCCAGGCTGACAAACACTGGATCCCCTTTGAATGACACCAGAAGTTTAGCCAGTTGTTGAAATTGATCATTTTTTCTTTATACTGAGGTATCATTCTTGGAGAGGTCAGGATGCTACTCAGGGTCAGGGTCATACCAGCCTGGGCTGCATGATCAGAGAGCTCTTCCATGTCTCTTTTCATGTAGTCCAGGGCGGTACGTCTCAGGTCATTCACACCAACATGAACAATGACCGAGTCATATTTGTACTTGTTCTGGAGTGACCTGAGTGCTTGTGTTATGTGGTGGATTCTGGCTCCCGACAGGCAGCTAACAGTAACCTTCTGCTTGTCCAGCCTAGTGAGTGGGATGTCAGTGTGCCTGACTATAGAGTCACCTATTACTAGTGTGTAAGGTATGTTATTTCGCCTTAAGGGCTGTGATTGTGCTACATACTGATTTTATGTTTTATGTGTTGTCTGGTTTGTGACGGGAAGTGCAGGTTGTTTGGGTATCTGCTTTGGAGGTCTCTGATGCTTTTGCAGGTTTTATTTAGAGCCTGTGAGTATGATTTTGTGTATTTATGTGTATTTTTTGCCAGTGCTGGTTTAGTAGGTCTGTGTGCAGTTGGAGGTGCCTTATCTCTATGCCCTCATGTTCCCTTGCCATCTTCCTCGCTTTCCCAAATTGGATTTAAACTGCCGGGGCATGTAAACAGTTGTCAAGATGTGCCATGACATCATTTTGTCAGTGTTGTCATATAGAAATCTGACAGTGTAGTAAAACAAAAACAAACAAATAAAATGCTATAATTTTCATTTTTAGCTACTTACAGCTTTAAACTAACATTCCACCCTCGTGTACATGAAAATTCAACTGCAAGTTTGCCGTTATCCCTACAATGTCATCCCAGGCTCATGCATTTGACTCAACGCAGTTAAAAGATTTTGAATTGTTTATTTTTCTGCTCCTGTATCGTAGGGCTGGAAAGCCCATCCCCCCTTCGTTATTCATCCAATGTATTGTGCCCTTTCTGGAGGAATGTGTTTTCTCCCTCATCACATACCTTCGACACAGTTTTCTTCTCCGCTGTTGAAAACTAGATCAGGAATAGTTACAGTGCTAAGCAATAGTGTCTTATGCATGCAGGTATTTACCTTTGACCCCAGATGTTTATTTTTTATTTACTTTTTAACTTAACATGGCATTCAAAGGCTGTCACTGCACATGATTTACACTAGTAAGAATAATATTGCCTGAATTTAATTGTAGGCTTATGAAGTGACATTGATTTATCAGCATACTGTAGGGTAAGAGAGTTAAAGGGAAAGTGTCAAAGATGCAGCTTCCAGAACACTTTTTTTCTTTGCTAGTGTATACTTTTAGTAGTATTCAGTGAACCTGTGTCACTGAGCCGACACTTCTCTCTTTAATTTGCATGCAATTTCACTATATTTTCTTCAGGAGCGTCCCGCTTTCAGTCTAGCCAGGTACATCCCATATTACGATGTCATGGTGCACATCCCTTTCCCATTCTCTGCTGTTTAAATATGACCCTAGCTAAGCTTTCCCAGGATTGTTTTCAAACCCTAGGGAAAAGAAGCACAGCTGATTTGGTTCCAATCACTTCCAGGTCTGACCTTCATTTGCCATACCTTCCTTATGTACCAATTCATTACTGCAACTGTCTTGATGCAATACAAAAGGAAGAGCAATTACAGAAAGTCTGTGACTGTGCCAGATCCAATATCATATGCTGCAGTGGACTGGAAGGTATATTAATAACATGGTGGGAAAATGGCATAATGGTTAAGGTGTTTACCTTACTGAGACAAGGTGCAGGGTTTGATTCTCCCATGGGGAAATTGGCTAAGCTTAAAAGGGCCCACAAGGGCAGTTAGCTTTGTACTAATCTATGAACCTATATGCACTGATTACTTCCAAGCTTCATTTGATAACTGCTGCTTGCTCCAAATGTAATGAGTGCTGAATAGCAGAAATGTTTTTTATTTCTTTGTTTGTGGTGGCTGGGCAGTAACTACATTGGCAGAGCCATCAACGATAATTTAAGCATCTTCCAAACTATCATGGCAGATGCATTTTCTGAATACTTGACTAACAGTCCTTTTTTCTAAGTTTTTCAACAAGCACTGCTATGGTGAAATACAAATTGGCACCAGATAAGGTAGTGCACGCTTTGCTGCAGTAACTATGGCACCTGCAGCCTATTTACATCACAAGTACGTGTGGCTCGCTCAAACCCTTGATGCTGTATACACACACACACACACACACACACACACACACACACACACACACATATATATATATATATATATATATATATATATATATATATATACGCACACACACACACACACACACACACACACACACACACACACACACACACACACACACACACACACACACGCTATTTTTTTACTTTATTTTACTTGTGTTATATTATGAATACTTAGCCTCACTACACCAATGCTCTTTTTTTAGGGACAACCAAAGGTGGTATTCATACTGACCAGTTGAATTTGCCCGGGATACCAGGCAACTTACTTGAAAATGGCAGGACCTTATAATTTGGCTAAGCATTTATATAACGTGAAATATACTTTTAGCAGGGATGCTAATATGGCACTTCATTTTGCATGACTAGCTAATTTTCTGTAGTACAGTCTTACTAAACTGCTGTAATATAGGCCATTCAGTGTACTTTGCATACACGGATGGTCTTACCACCTCAGCACTGTTACCAAGCCAGGCTTGATGTAATCTCAAGTGTTAAGATACTGAAGATAAACCGGTTATGTAATGCTATCAAAGCCATAGTGCAAGACTTATTGGTATGATGTGCACCTGGTGGTGAGGATACAGTTTGTCTTTCCTGATTTATGAGATAAAAACCTTACCATGCCAGTATCAGTTTCACATCCGAAAGCAGATACTGCATCTGCAGTTATAGCAGAATTGCCGAAGTGCTCGTCATTGGGATTTCACTGTAGCAAGGTAATTTCTTGCTTTACTACCAGGTAACTTGCTACATTTTATGATGAGGACCCCTTTTTTTTGTTCCCCTCAACCTGAGTTGATGGAGCACCATTCTGTAGCAAAGTAGTAAAATTCACTGAAAAAGTTAATGGAACAACAGGTTTTGCTTCACTGTTCCTTTTCTGGGCAAGAATGACAATGTATGATATTATTGCCTCCTTAAAACCATAAATCATTTATCTCTGTGTAGTGCACTACAATGGAGGACTCAACACCATCAGTACGGGATAAATGGAGGACTCAACACCATCAGTACGTGGGTAAATGGAGGACTCAACACCATCAGTACGTGGTAAATGTGCACTACAATGGAGGACTCAACACCATCAGTACGGGGTAAATGGAGGACTCAACACCATCAGTACGTGGTAAATGAGCACTACAATGGAGGACTCAACACCATCAGTACGGGGTAAATGGAGGACTCAACACCATCAGTATGTGGTAAATGTGCACTACAATGGAGGACTCAACACCATCAGTATGTGGTAAATGGAGGACTCAACACCATCAGTACGGGGTAAATGGAGGACTCAACACCATCAGTATGTGGTAAATGTGCACTACAATGGAGGACTCAACACCATCAGTACAGGGTAAATGGAGGACTCAACACCATCATTACGGGGTAAATGGAGGACTCAACACCATCAGTACGTGGTAAATGTGCATTACAATGGAGGACTCAACACCATCAGTACGGGGTAAATGGAGGACTCAACATCATCAGTACGGGGTAAATGGAGGACTCAACACCATAAGTACGTGGTAAATGTGCACTACAATGGAGGACTCAACACCATCAGTACGGGGTAAATGGAGGACTCAACACCATCAGTACAGGGTAAATGGAGGACTCAACACCATCAGTACAGGGTAAATGGAGAACACAACACCATCACTACGGGGTAAATGGAGGACTCAACCCCATCAGTACATGGTAAATGTGCACTACAATGGAGGACTCAACACCATCAGTACATGGTAAATGGAGGACTCAACACCATCAGTACGGGGTAAATGTAGGACTCAACACCATCAGCATGTGGTAAATGTGCACTACAATGGAGGACTCAACACCATCGGTATGGGGTAAATGGAGGACTCAACACCATCAGTATGGGGTAAATGGAGGAATCAACATCATCAGTACATGGTAAATGTGCACTACAATGGAGGACTCAACACCATCAGTACGGGGTAAATGGAGGACTCAACACCATCAGTACAGGGTAAATGGAGGACTCAACACCATCAGTACTTGGTAAATGTGCACTACAATGGAGGACTCAACACCATCAGTACAGGGTAAATGGAGGACTCAACACCATCAGTACAGGGTAAATGGAGGACTCAACACCATCAGTACGGGGTAAATGGAGGACTCAACACCATCAGTACGTGGTAAATGCGCACTACAATGGAGGACTCAACACCATCAGTACGGGGTAAATGGAGGACTCAACATCATCGGTACGGGGTAAATGGAGGACTCAACACCATCAGTACGGGGTAAATGGAGGACTCAACACCATCTTTACAGGGTAAATGGAGGACTCAGCGCCATCAGTATGTGGTAAATGTGCACTACAATGGAGGACTCAACACCATCAGTACGGGGTAAATGGAGGACTCAACACCATGATCTAGTTTGCATGAAGTTGGTGTCATCATTTTTATCTTGAGAAGGTAGTCCTGACATTATACGGTCAAGAAGTCCAGTTTGGTGAATACATCATTATTTTGAGTGGTTTTCCTTCAACAACAAGTGTCTAGGCATAAACACATTAAATGTGTTGTCACCAGTGCTATAATTGCCTCTTGCACAAGGTAGGTGGCGTGCTGACTTACAGTTGTTTCGACAGTCATCTTGCAAGTTTATTATGATCTTCCATCCTTCATGCTCTCCACATGGTTTAAACAGCTGTAGTGTTGGGACAGGATAAACTCTATTTGTTGCCATGTTACAGTACCATACTTGCATATAAACCACCTTGCAAAGATGAGCCAATGCTACATCTGCAAATAGAAGCTGAATGCCATGGCTGGTAGCTCCCTGGCTTCAAGCAGTCCTGAGTGTGTGTCATTTTTTCTCTTTGCCTGTGGACTTTGCATCCCTCAGTTACATAGGGCAGCACTTTATACACCTGGCACCTATATGCCAGTTCAATCATGTATGTAAATATGTGCTGTTGTCATGACATAATGGTTGCCAAGACCTTTGGAAATGTTACTATGTTACTATGTACTGACTCAAAGGCAGTCCTTCAGATCCTCTGTGAAATCAATTTATTTTCCCAGTAAAGTGATGCTTCACTTTGAAAAAGGACAATTATTTCACCACTTTACCATGAACTTCTCAATAGTGATTTTGGTTACATGTAAGCTGGGCAAACTAAGTATTTTAATCATTTTTTGTAGTTGTTACAAGTTTCTGTAAAATGCAAGCTACTCCACTTATAGATGCAGTCTACTTTTCTATGACGTGAGCTACACACTGTGTAAACCTTATAGCACTCATTTCATCAGAGTGCATTGCTTTCTACCCTATGCAGAAATAATCCATTTGATGTTCGGGATGAATTTGACTGGTCCAGTACCCTTCAGTTTTGAAATGGAATATGCACCTGGAGAAAGAAGATTAAAATGTTATCATGAAAGTAGTGGAAGCAGCAATTCAGGAACACTGGAAACATGAGTTTGTGTACATGTTACAATTATGTTATAATAAGGGTTACCATAATTCTTTGTATGTAAAGGAGGATGAAAAAAAATGTGCTGCTACCAGCACATATTATTTTGTCCTCTTAGGTTGAAGAGCAAAATAAAAAAAAGGTCCATGTTTGGGGATTTTTGATTGGCCCGTATGCTGGTAAACAAACCAATCAAAACCTTGAACAGCGGACCCTCTTCTGCTCAATGCGGAACATTAAGCAGTTCCACATTGAACAGAGCTTTGCTTTTTGATTGGCTCGTATACCGGTATACGAGCCAATCAAAAATGAGCAGAGCGGACCCTCTTTTGTTCAATGCGGAACATCAAGCAGTTCCGCATTGAACAGAGCTCCACTTTTTGATTGGCTCCTATACCGGTATGCGAGCCAATCAAAAACACGCACAGCGGACCCTCTTCTGTTCAATGTGGAACATCAAGCAGTCCCGCATTGAACAGAGCTCCGTTTTTTGATTGGCTTGTATACCGGTATATGAGCCAATCAAAAAAAAAAAAAAAAAACAAAGCAGAGAAAAAAACTCTGAAACAGGGATGTCTGCTTTTTGAAAATTCTGCGATTTGTCCGGGTTTTAAAACCCGGACAAATCGCAAAATTTTCAAAAACCGCCTGGACAGGAGCCCAAAAAAGAGGAAGTGTCCGGGGAAACCCGGACGTATGGTAACCTTCAATACCCCCATGAATGCTATTATGTATCATTATATTGAGCACATGCAAAAAGTGCACAGCTTGAGCCCCACAATCAGCCACTGTGCACTACTGACCACAGAGACTTTGAAAAGGCAGGCCTTAACCCTGTTGTACTTGAAATGATTCTGCAGGCACTGTATTACTTCAAACCGTGATTTTGGAATATCCAATAGGCAAGGAATCCCTTTAGAAATTCAGTCTGTTGATCCTGTGTTAGTACTAGGAGCGCCTGCCATCTGAATTTGAAGTGTGTGGACAATGTTACATTACAGATTTTGAACGTTACTTTTTCCTGCTCAATCAGTTACTTCTATTGGAAAAGTCAGATTACGATGTATGATTGCAGAGCTTTGCTGTTAAGCTGTCATAGTTAAAAGAGAATTTTGGGACAAGACATTTTGTGTTATTGTTTTGTTTAGCAGACATTAAGACATCCGTATTATGGTAGTAAAGCATTTCCATGCATAAATAATACTTGATACAGACAGACGAGAAAGAATGACAAGGGATTTGAAGTTCAATGCAGAATGGTGTTAGATGATGTCACAGAAGTACTTTGTGCGTTCTTGTGCATGTATGTTAAGCCTAACCCAGGCATTCACATACTCTGTGAATCAGCGATCAGTATTATATTTATTTGAGACAGTTGAAATGATTTTACTGCACCTTGTTGTTTTGCATTGGTGATATTCTTACCAGTTCATCAGGCATCATTAGTTATACAGTACTGTGCACATGTTGCATTGCTTGGAGTGTGAAAATGACTTGTAGTTAAAAACGACGCCATGATGCTGTGGTCTGTGAGACTATATCATCTGTGTGATTTCATCAGTGTGTTGCCTGCATTTGTGTGTTATATTATAGTCCCCCTGTACCAATACTAATGGTTTTTGACAGATAATTGTGATGAATAGACCATGCGGTGGAAGAGTCATTTTACAGGTTGTACCATATGGTTGCATATTGTGCATATGTACTATGGATTTTCAACAACCGAAGAATTGGACGTAGGAACAGAGTTGCTGTTCCTGCATGTGTTGTCTGCCATAACCGCCAAGAATTTACTGCAGATGATAATGAATATGTTGGCTTCATGCTTTTTGAAGAAATATGGGTATTTCAGGAGTAACTGTTCACATATATGTATAATGCTACAGTAATGTCAATGTTCTGGTTTAAAATCTTAATAGATCACATTTATGATTCACTTGTATAAGCATCCATTAAGAAATCTTAATATGATACCATCATATTCAATGTTTGACATGGAATAAAATAATTTTAATTTTTTCTTTACTTACCCTTTGTCTCCCATTCTTTGGTGCACAGTGTGCCAGTGTGAGCTGTAGTAGATGATAGGTCAAATAGTATAGATAATATTCAATCTGCGAGGAAAGTGTGTATGGAATGCAGACTTAGTGTGTATTGAATGCAGACTTAGCATGTACTGAATGCAGACTTAGCATGTACTGAATGCAGACTTAGCGTGTACTGAACACAGACTTAGCATGTACTGAATGCAGACTTAGCGTGTACTGAACACAGACTTAGCATGTATTGAATGCAGACTTAGCATGTATTGAATACAGACTTAGCATGTATTGAATGTAGACTTGCAGTTGTGTAGTAAAATGGTTGGGAATGTGTATATTATACATAGCAGTCCATGTCAATAAAAGTGGGCATTTTCAACAATAGGTTGTAGGCTCGATGATAGTATACACAATAATGCCAGTGATAGTCCTAGCATAGATCAAATTCACATGGGTAGGTCAGGACAACAATGCCTTATCAGAGACTGTCTGAGTCATCACTATGCAGTAATGTGTTGAGAATGATGTTGTGTGGAATGTCATGCCAAATATATAAGTCAATTCAGTTGTGGATTAACAAATAGTAATTTGAACAGCAAATACACTACAGTGTCAATGAGCATATGGTTGTTTTGGACATGATGTACTCACTGTCCTACAATTAACATGATGTGATATACTTCATGAGAGTTATCCAAAGTTGTAAGAAAGGTATACATTCACTCTGTATCTGAACTCACAAACACAGGGCTTGATCGTTATGAATTCAGTTGTGTTTCTTGAGTTTCATTGTATTTACTTCGCATTGACATAAGGGAGAGTGTCAGTTATCCAATGCAAGGAATCATCATCTACTGATAATGTGTCACTGATCTGATATATGACTGCAGACATACGAATTCAGCAAGGCCATTAGTTCATGGATATGATGTAATGCAGATGCTACGTTGTTTAGTCAAGATGCATTAGTAAATCACAGGTAAAGTGATAAGATGTCCATGACAATCTTGTAATGGTCATATAGGCTATAACACAGTTTGCTACTTGCTACAGTACAAACAAAATTCAACACTGGATATAGTAAAGCTTTCATTAAGATAAAATGAATGAGTACAGCAGAGTGCAGCTTTAATTCAAAGGTAGTATTAGCGAAGGTAGTTTAAGAGAAATTAAACCCTTGAAAAGCATGGTCTTCAAGAGAGACCTGTGCAAAGGACACACACACACACACACACACACACACACACACACACACACACACACACACACACACACATATGTGCACACACACACACACACACACACAGATGCACACACTGAAAAACCATGGTTGGTAATATTTGTTCAAGACATTCTACAAGTACATGGGTGGGAGTATTCGACCAAAGTGATACACACCAAAAGTAGATCTTTCGAAGTAATTTTCTGCTAAGATGTAATTAATGCCTACTATAGTTTTTTGTAAAAAGGTGTAAACATCAAAACTGCTGCTATCTTTGTGTATGTATATATTATAAGAAGCAGTGAACCATGGCCGTGGACTGCAGTGCTGTACAGATATATTTTTTTATAGACAGGTTCTTAACTAACATCCACAAAAATGTTAAAACATGCCTCAGTGTCTGGTTTATGGATGTCAGACAAGATGACATCACATGGCCCAAGGCATGTCATGCACACCAAAGCATTATTTGTGTTCCCATCATTTTGAAGAAGACATGTTTGAGTTAGATTATTGATTTGAAATTATGTCTGACCACATGAAAGCACATTGACGTCATCGTATATTGAAGGCCAGTGCTCGACCCACATTGTTCGACTCAAATCAAAAAAGAAATACTTCAGTTCAATGCATTGAAAGGAACATACAGAGAAAGGTATGTCTATTACTACAGTGTAACCTGTTAAGACGTGATGTCAGTACAGAACTGTTCTAATTCCTATATGGAGAAAACAATCTAATTATAAACTGCTAAGCAGTAGCATGGATGTGTTTAAGCACTGTAATGCATATATTGAATGTCACTAATAGAATGATGTGGATGCAACATACCAAAGCGTTATCTGCAGCCTAAACTAGACAGGCAAGGAAGGGGAGGTAAGGCCTTGCTGCTAATTGCAGTAAAGCAGCATTGTGAGAATACATTTGTTTACCAGGAAAGTCTGACTTAGAAAGAAGCCATTCTTCATTGGAAGCCCAGGCAGAAACATTCCAGATGCATGTCTTTGAAATGTGGGAGGAAATCTGAGCACCAGGAGAAAACCCACATGAATGCAGGGAGGACATGCAGACACCACACAGAAGGCACCCCAGCCAAGAATCAAACCGGAGAACCTCTTGCTGTGAGGCAACACTGCACTTTCCACTTATATATATATATATATATATATATATGACTGTATATCATTTGTTCAGTGTGAACACACAATGAAGTATTTGATGTATTTTTCTTCTAATTTTTAGCTTGCAGAGGACTTGCACTCAGAAACACGGCCTATACAAGAACATTTGGTGGATCCACCAGCACCAGTAATATGGAGGTATGTCTAATGGCGTGCATTAGGCCAAAGTAAATGTGGACGGATACTAAGCAATTCCTTGTTTTGATTCTTGCACAATGGTGCACATTTGAGACTGTATCGAACTAAATATTAAGTGTAATTATGAGACAGTTGCATGCAAGTTGAAGAATAGATGACAATCGAGGATGTTCATATGAGACTTATTACTGCAGTAGATTCAGATATGACTTGGGGTACATCTCTGACTGACAATTTGTTTAATACACACAAATGCCAGGATGGCTAGTATGGTAGTATTAAAGGTTATATTTCCATAAAGAATTGTGTTATAATGCCACAATTTTTGAATTACTAAGTGAAATACAGTTAAGCGCTGCAAGTGCTGTTATATTACGACATTCTTAAAAATTGAACTTTTCGGTACAGATGATTGAAAGAAGGGAAGTGTATGCAAGGTATGTAGGAATGGATATGTGTGAAGGATCACTGAAGATCTGTTTGAAACAGGCTCCACTGATGTGTATCATCTCTGGGACATTTTACAAAATTCCTGAGGCTCCAAGACCAATCTAAGTGCTTTTTTATTCATTTTTACTTATTTTATTGTATTTGCACTTGCCTATCATTTTTATCTGTGTCTTGTAGCTAGTTTATCACATTTGCACTGTTTTAAAGCAATTTACTGATTAACTGCATTCATTACTGTTTAAGTGTATTTTTCATACTATGAGCTCTGTTGTATGTAAGAGATTAATCTGTGTTTTTTATGTGAGTGTTACTCTGTTCTAACCCTTTAGCTGAGTAGCATAGTCTGGATACAGGTTTGCTGCATCCAGAGCTGTTCGTTTTTGCCTTCTGTGTTTCTGGCAGCCATCTTGTGTTTGCCTTCTGTGTTTCTGACAGCCATCTTGTCTTTGCCTTCTGTGTTTCTGGCAGCCATCTTGTGTTGGTAAGGGCCTATCTTCTCTGCTAGTAAGAGTAGCAGGGCTGCCTGGACCTTGTCTGGCACAAGCTGATTGGAAAAGAGAGCAGAGGCTAGCAGGATTAGCTAGATTTCTGTGTTACTAGAATCTTATATTTTGTGCAGTATTTAAACCTCGTGTTTGAGCTGGTTTGGGCTTGTTTACATATCATGCACCACAGCTGCACTCTTTTTAACCCATTGTGAAGTATTCCAGCTACAAATTTTCCCTTGGCAGCACTTGTGTGATCATCTAGTAGTACTACTCTTAGATCTTCCACCCTTTACCCACTTAGCTCTCTCTAGCCTCTGTCCCTCAGATTTTGACAAATATGGATGGACAATTTCCCATAGTTTCTCCTGCCAGTCTGTTTTTAATATGGGCATTCTGAGACAGTGTAGCGACTGCCTCATGTACATGGACAACCCTGGACTACTACCACCTAGAAATACAATTTGTGAGAGATGCAATTACAGTAAAAACCTACAGTCTATGCTTTCTCCCTCACAAGCCAGTAGATCTGTCACTGAGAAGGTTGTCAACACAAACACCACACCTCAAACACCACCCACATCTACACAACACACTCCCACATATGCGGAGGTCCTCAACAAAAACATTTCCATACAAAAGAGACCTCCAAGGCAAAAGCACGAAAACGCCACAGCCCACCACACCACACACACCACACATAGTCCATACACCTGTGTCTCAAAGCCACTAAGGCCTAACCATAAACCAAACATATTAGCCACAAGAGACTCCATTGTGAGAAACACAGTTGTGCCCCTCACCAGGCTGAATAAGGAGAAAGTCACGATTAGTTGTTTGTCAGGTGCCAGAATCTACCATATCACATATGCACTCAAGTCTTTCAACAATAGGTACTGTTAGGACTCTGCCATAGTCCATGTTGGTGTAAATGACTTGAGACATACCTCCCTGGACTATATGAAGAGAGACATGACTGAGCTCACTGAATATTTGTCCCAGGCATGTATGCCTCTAGTCTTAAACAGCATTCTACCATCAGCTAGGATGGTGCCTCAATACAAACAGAAAATGATTGACTTTAAAAACTGGCTTAGTTTTTGATGTTTGCCTCAAGATGCCCACTCCACCTATTTAGACCTCTCTGAATCTATCAAGATTCAATCCTTTACTCTTTTCTTGGGCAACATTAACTATCCAACCATAAATTGGAAGAACTATTCATGCCATAACACAAATGCTCATAGATTCCTTGATTTTGTCAATTCAAATGCCCTGGACCAGTTGGTCAACACCCCCACAAGAGGTGATAATATTTTGAAAGTCCACAAATGTAAGGTATGACAAGTGAAGATCTGCACCAGATGATCCAAAAGCAAGACAAACAACTGATGCTATCACCAGGCCGTCGAGCATAACATAAACTTTTAATAAAACAAATTAATAAGGCAATCAAAACAGGAGATGAGCACTTTTGGGTTGTAACAAACCCTTCCTCAGATCTGACATTACTGGATGCAAACAAAATGTAATAGATAAGTCAGGACCAATCATATGTTCATTAAGGAAGAGTACCGTATTACTAGCCAAACAAAGTTTCCTAAGCATCCTGCCCTTTAAGTGCTGGTTTTAGCAGTAGGTTCACATTCAGTCCTGGTGGTATATAAGCTTGCAACTTAGCAATCCATCTCATTTCATTTTGTTCAGTTCTCAAAATAATATCTGCAACTCTAACACTTTCCTTAGTCACTTGGAATGCCATAAAAAGAACCGGTGATTGGCGTTATCATTAATATGTTTGGCAAGTGGATTTTTCAAATCCTTAAGTCTGATATCACTAATGTGCTTCAAAATCCACTCCTTAAATAACCTATCTGGCTTTCCTACATAAAAATTTGAGCACAAATTACAGAGTGCTATATGGACTAAATGCTTAGTCCTGCAATCCGCATAAACATTACATTTATATTTCCTGCCTGTGCAAGGATGTATAAATTTATTCTGTAGTGAAATGTGTTTGCAGCAGGTGCAAGACCTGCATGGGAATGTACCACTTTTGTTTGATATGGGGGGGGGGGGTCCAGGTCTGTTATAAGAATAACACAATAGTTGTTTCAAAGTTTTTGTTTCTTTTAAAGACAAACAATGGAGTATCTCCTACTAAATCTTTCAACGCAGGATCAGATGTAAGAATCTTCCAATTGGATCCAATGATATCACATATATATCTTACATCTCTGGCATAAGTCAACGTGTATAGGACATCTAGGCTATGTACGAGGCATAGTGTAGATGTCCTATACAATTGATTTTTAATTACATTTGAAAAAGTAAAAGAGGGGTGCATAGTGTACCTGCATAACAAATTATTCTTCTTACATTCTTTTTTATAAACATTCGTGTTAAACTTGTTCTACTCATCAAAGCAGATTGTTATAGCTAAAAAAAACATGGATGTGATGCATAGAACAATCTAAAGTAAATTTCAAAAAGGCTGTTGTGCTTTCCAGATACGCTACAAAGTCCTTAAGTTTCTCTGCTATATCTGCCCATATTAAATAGATGTCATCAACAAAATATTTCTAAAATTTTAGGGAGCTCATGAAGGGGTTGCTGTTGTGCACAAAGGTGCTCTCCCAATCAGCCATTACTAAATTAGCATAGCTGTTTGCACAATGTGTACCCATAGCAAAACCCCATTTCTGCCAGTAAATAGTTTTATCAAACAGGGAAATGTTGTTATTCAAAATTAAAACAACCAAATGGCAAATCAGTTCTTTCTTAACCAAATCCAACTCACTGTGAACATCCAAATAATGCCTTAAAGATGACAATCCAAGGTCATTAGGTATGACTGTGAAAATACTGTTCACATCTAGAGTAGCCATTATAAACATGAATGTATTCTCATAGACTCCGGATAGTCTGAAAGTAGGTTTAAGAAATGTCTATTGTCCCTTTAATATTGTAGTGTTCGAATGAACCACTTCCTTGAGAAAATGCTCAAGATAAATACAACCCGATTCTACAATCCAACCATTCCCCGATACAAATGGGTCACATCAGGGATCAGAAAGATGTTTATGCACTTTTGGTAAATACTTTCTATAAGGAGACTCTTGAGTTTTAGATTGATGTTTTGACACATCTTATAAACTTGTACCCTCATAATTATCTTATATGTTATATTACTACCTAGTAAAATTAACATCTTTCTTGCATAATCTGATCTATTCATTACCACCTCCCACCTCCCTTATCGACGGGTCTGATGATCAGCTCTGCATCCTCTTAAGCTCATTCAGTGCTTGTGTTTCTTCTTTACTAACATTGTAAAAACAACGCTTAGAATCAAATAGGCAAATTGGCGACATTCCAGGGTAGTTGTATTCTGAGGAATTAAAGAGTTTTTTTATAAAAAATATCGTGACTCAGATTTATCTGAATTAAAAATAGAAGTTAACATAACGTTCCTTCCGAACATTTTTAGATTTAAAATGACATCATTCAATACAGATTTGACTGCAGGTGCAACATTTAAACCTTTATTTAGAATCACTCATTCATGCATAGTTAATTGCACATTCAACAAATTAAAACCAAGGTCTTTTATTTGAAGGTGAGCATGCTCCACCACTGATGGTCCTTCTAATCCAAAGACAGGCGGCACTTTTTCCTGCCTCTGCTAAGCGATCTCACTCTCTGCCTGCTCAAGCCCATAAACTGTAGCGGAAGCTGGAAAAATAAAGGAAGAGGTGAAGTAGATAAAGTATTCTCTCTTCAATTTCCTTCAGTCTGGCTCCTAAATTCAGAGTTACAGTATAATTGGAAGCATGTCTGATATTATTAGCAGCTTCTGAAATGATATCTCTCACTGAATTAGAAACAGTATAAGCTGTATTTTTGGATACTGTGTCAAGAGTCTCATTGCTTTGCTTAGTTAAATTATTCGTAGAGATTATATTCAGATTGTCACTAATCTGCTCAACTACAACATCTCTATCTTTTTATTTTTTGGCTAGGTAAAAATATGACCATTCTTAAAATCCTTATAGTCCCTAACTAGCCTTTTAGACTTAATAAATTCAGTGAAGTCATAGCCAGATACAACTCATATAGCTTCCTTATATATGTCGGTTCAACATATTTGGTTTCTAATTTTAGCTGCAGTAATTCAGTTTATTTCAGAAGCTTATTTTCAAGTGGTTCAAACTAATCTAATGGGAGATGCAAATATTTAAAACTCTGCTCAATATTCAGAGCCTGCCTTATTCGTAAAAGTCCAGGATGCGTCATTCCATATGTCGGCATAAGCAATACACGCAAACTCTTGGTATTATCTTATAATGAATGTATGCTTCTAAATGTAGGCATTGCCATTGCTGCATTTTTAATTTGAGCAATGAACGTTCCAGTTCCCTCACCTTAATATTGAAGGTAGCCAAATTTTGATTGGCTAGTAATAGGGCAGTGTCCCTTAACAAACATTTGATTGGTCCTGACTTATCTATTTAATTTTGCTTCTATTCAGTAATGGCAGAGCTGTTACAACCCAAAACCACTTATCTTCTGTTTTTATTGCCAAAGTCCTTATTTGTTTTATTAAAAGTTTATTTTATGCTCAACGGCCTGGTGATAGAATTAGTTGTTTCTTTGTCTGTGATAATATCTTGGACTTGGTATTAACCAACATGAGTAACCATTGCACCATTACTACAGTGTCATTCTCCCCTGTAAGATTTGATCGCAAAGCAGTCACTTTCAAAGTTGCCATCTCCCCTGACCCCTCTAGCTGGGGTCAAACAAAAAACTTCTCTAAAGCTGATTGCAACCTCCTGAGGGAAGGTATAAACAGCTTCATTGCTCTCTCTCCCTCCATAGGAAGTGGCACAAATGTCCAAACCTTCACCAAAGTACTATACCAGCATTTATATAGCTGCATGGAATCAGGACTACCTGACAGGACAAAAAACATCCTCCGCAAGGAAGAGTAAACCTGTCTGGTGGACATCTGCAATAAATGAACTCTAATAAAAGGAAAAATTGCTGTCCAGGACCAAGAAGAAGCAGGTGCCTAATTGGAAGCAATATTCCTGTAGACTGAACTAGCAAATAAGAGCACTAGTGCAATCCACCAAAGCAAACTTTGAGTCCCAACTGGTCACATCTACTAAAGACAGTTATAAGGCCTTCTTCATGCATGTCTGCAATCTCAAATGAAGCATTTAGATCTTCTCAGAACTGATGGTCAAGGACACCACATACACAAATGCCATAGATATAGCCAACCTACTGGTAGAGAGGTTCATTGAAAATTTTACCCCTCTGTCTCCCTCATCAGTAAATTATGACATCCCCAGCAGCTACCCACCTCCCCTTAAGTCATCACTGCCCTCTCAAAGGCAAAAAATACAGCCTCCATGGAACCTGAAAACATCCCAGGCTGCATCCAACATGAACTCAGGCAGGAACTTGCAGGACCATTAGGCACCCTATTCAACCAAAGCCTGAGTACCAGCTTTGTCCCAGCTGAGTGGAGGGCAGTCACTGCCATCCCTTTGGACAACGGTGGAGTGTCCACCGATCCAGGAAATCATAAGATCATAGGACGTTACTAGGCTATTGGCCCTGAGACAATTATAAGCCAAGAGTTTAGCCCAGTTTAGACAAATCAGCACCTGATGGCCCTGTCCAGCAGGGACACGGGTGGACGCCCAGGGTGGAATCCCAGGGTGGAAGCCCAGGGTGGAAGCCCAGGGTGGAAGCCCAGGGATGTATTTTCTATTTCACATCCACTTATCCAGGTTGCACTTAAAAAGGGGTAAATAGGTACTCTGCTTGACGTGGACAGGGAGTCTACTCCACAGATGGGGGAGTCTCTGAGACACAAATCCGTCCTGCTAACAAGTCCTACTAATGTCACAGACCAGGTAGAGGCCACATGTGTGGGTTACTCAAGTGGAGATTGACTTTGGATATACAGCAGTCCAAACAAGGCGGGGTCTGAGATCGCTTTGTATGGCAGGAAGAGGTCACCTCTGAGGAGTCTGTATGAAACAGAGTAGAGGGATAGGGCTTTTATACTATCTGTGTATGGTAGATTTTTGAGGCTCTGGATTCTCCTGGTGAAGAACCTATGTGGTCTCTCCAGCTGCTGCATGTGCTTTGTGAGATACATGCCGAACGGGGCATTGTACTCAATAATGGGCCTTATAAGGAAAGAATACAGGGATGTTATGACCTCCTTTTCCCTGGATGAAATACCTTTACTTATGAGGTGGGCCATGTAGAAAGCTTTCCGCACAGTGGAAGCAACATAGTGGTCAAAAGTTAGGTTACCATCAATCTGAGTGCTCAAATCCTTCATGACTGATGGCATGCTTAGGACATTGTTATTAATGTCATAATTTGTGGGGATATCATTCTCCCCAATGGGGATGATGATGCATTTTTTTATATTTAGTTTGAGGCCATGTTTCTGGCACCAGTCATTTGTTTGGGTGAGACCCTCTTGGAGGATGTCCACATCATTAGGGGAACTGATGACAGCCCCCAGCTTGTGGTCATCTGCAAACTTGGTCAGCCATAGCCCACTGGTTTTGGCCTACTCCTCAGAAAAGTATATCCCAAATAACAGAGGCCCAAAAACTGAACCCTGGGGTACGTCACTCGATACGGGTCTAGTGCTTGAGGTGGCTTCCCCTATTTTGATTAGGTGGGTTCTATCAGTGAGCCAGTTAGCTACCCATCTGGTAACATATGGATTGATGCCTGGTCTATAGAGTTTATGTATTATGTGTGAGTGGGGAATAGTGTCAAAGGCTTTGGCCAGGTCAAGGTAGGCAATGTGCACTGCCTTCCCCTCATCCATAGCTTTGGTGACTGTCTCAAAAAAGTTGACCAGATTTAACAGACATGACCACCCCTTGATGAAGCCAAACTGTGTGGGATTGAGTGTATGGAGGTTGCCAATGTTCTTGTTAATGAGGTCCATGACAATCTGTTCCATGGCCTTGCAGATCGGTTATACTTATTTATTTATTTATTTTATTTTACATTTGTTAACCGGGGGTGTCTGACTCAGCCGAAAAGGCCCTTTTTCAGAAGAGGCCTGGGGAGAAAAGCTCCACAAAGAAAACTGATCAGTATACACACAAATTACAAGAGACATGTTTTTACAGTGGTATGCGGCACATAAACAGTTACAGTGGAGAGAACAAAAAAAAATATATTAATTTTAAAAATAAAGGTGATTAATAGATTTGTGGTGTACAGCTGAAATTTGGAACATAGGTAGAATACATACATAGTCCACCGACCCTGGAAATTACCGGCCCATTAGCCTGACAAGCCTTATCTGCAAAGCCATGGAGAGGATCATAATGGACCTCATAAATAAAGACATAGGGAATTTGCAGACTTTGGATCCAACCCAGTTTGGCTTTGTCAAAGGCAGATCATGCCTTTTAAACTTGGTTGACTTCTTCGAAACAGTCACCAAAGCCATTGATTTAGGAAAGGCAGTCCATACAGCCTACCTCGATCTGGCTAAGGCCTTGATACAATACCCCACTCGGGTATCATTGAAAAACTCATCAGCTTAAATGTTAACCCATACATCACAAGATGGGTTGCAAACTGGCTGAGTGACAGAACCCACAGGGTCAGAGTTGCTGGCGCCATGTCAGACTCTAAACCTGTCACAAGTGGTGTCCCACAGGGCTCAGTCCTGGGCCCACTCTTGTTTGGCATCTACTTTTCCGAAGTACAAGCAAACACAGGAGGGACAAAGTTTGCAGATGACTGCAAACTGCGCCATAGTAGAAAACACATCTGACACAGATATCCTTCAGAAGGGTCTGTTAAATGCCAAAAATGCATAGTCATACCCTTTGGGAAAAACAAGGTTACCCTAGCTACCAAATAGGTGGCAATCCACTGAGCACAGAAGAAGTTATCAGGGACCTGGGGACCCAGGTTGATAGTAGTCTGTCATTCGACACCCATGTAGCTAAAGTAGTTAGGAAGACTTTCTACATTGCCCACCTTATCATGAAGGATTCTCATCTAGATCAAGGGAGGTCATAGTCTCCTTTACTCATCACTCATCAGACCAATGATTGAGTACAATGCCCCATTTGGGATGTATCTGACCCGACACCTGCAGCAGCTGGAGAGGCGTTCCTCACCAAAAGGATAAAGGGTCTCAAAAATCTGTCCTATGCTGCCGACTGAAAGAAGAACAGCTCTATTTCAGTCGCTACCGCTTGCTCAGGGTGACCTTTGCCTAACATACAAGGCCATGTCAAACCCAGATTTGATGAATATGCTTCACCTCAAAAATCTAGATCCATCAGAGCCACAAGGGCGGAGACTTAAACTATGCTGTGGAACAAAATCCCGTACATGTGAGGCAGAGCACTGCTGGCCTTGTTCAAGAGAAATCTTGACCAATGGATGGGAGATCGCAGATATACATTACCTCAGTGTCACTGCTCGACAGAGGCACAGCAAAATAATGGGTATAGTTCCCCATACTAGGTTGGGTGGCCACAAAGCAAAAACGGGCTAGAAGCTTGTAAATGCCCTCGGGCAGATAGCCTAGTATAAACCTATGAACCTATGAACCTATGAACAGGTACAGTACATACATTGTAGATTAGCCAGTGTTTGTGAGTAAGATTGAAAACTATTATCAAGTGCTCTAGATTTAGTATGTATATGTTATCTGCTTTCTCTAGCCTGGGGAGCAATCATGGCACTGCCAACTTTGCTTGAGATGTTGCCTGATGAGGTCTTTAAAGGAGGCTTTGGATGATATGTTTTGAATGCTAGTGGGGACAGAGTTCCATTTTTTAGCCACCGAACTACTATATAGTGCATCTCCAAAGCTATTGTAGCTGTTGGTGACTTCTAGTAGTAGTTTTCTTGATGATCTAAGAAGCCTTTTGGCTGAGTCATGTTGTACTAGGTTTTTGAGGGCAGGACACTTATTGGGGAGGTAATAAATAGAATGACAGAGGCAGAGCTGATTGTAGGTTAGGAGGTTGGGCAGTTCAAGCCAGTGGAGCTGTCTCAAAGCAGTACAGTGATGAGTTCTATATGAGCAATTTGCAGCAAAGCGGGCAATTCTGTTATAGCAGGCTTCCATTTTGCTTAGTTCAGTTTTGTTGAGATTAGTCAGAATGGGAGATGCACAGAGTAGGGTGGATAAAAGTTGGGAGCGAGCAATGGCTGATCTTGTGTTGTTGGTAAGAAATGGTTTGATATGGTAGAATGACTCCAGTTTGGCATGTACTTTTTTAATAGTTAAGTTGAGAGGACTATCAAATTTTAGGTGGGATTCTATGGTTATTCCCAATAGCTTAGTCTGTACCACTGGAGCAATTGGAGTAGCATTTGTAGAGTAGATAGTGAATTGACTGTTAGTGTTTTTGTTAGAACTGGTTATAATCATAAGCTGAGTTTTCTTTGGATTGAGGATAAGTTGGGCTTTGGTAAGGTAGCTTTCAACATCAGAGAATGCTAGTTGAGTTGTTTGCAGGAGGGTGGGAATGTTTTGTGCAGCACAGATTAAGGTAGTGTCGTCTGCATACTGAATTATAGATGCATGCTGTGTGGAGGTATGGAGGTCATTTGTGAAGACTGTGAATAGTAGTGGTCCTAAGACAGAACCCTGTGGGATTCCTATAGTTATGGGCAGCTGAGGAGAGAGAGAATTTTCCCATTTCACAGCTTGGTACCTGTCAGTTAAGTATCTTTGGAACCAGGAGTGGAATTTGATAGATGATATTGGTTTAGTTTGTTTAGCAGGAGACTGTGTCAAATGCTTTGGACATATCCAAAAAAAGAGTTGACACTTGTAGGCCTTCATTTTTGAGATGGTTTACTGTGTCTGTGAAGCAGAGGAGGGCTGTAGTGGTACTATGGGCAGGTCTGAAACCATGCTGAGTAGATGACAGGATGTTGCTGTCTAGGAGATATTTTAGCATCTGGGTATGGATGCATTTTTCTAGGATTTTGGCCAGGGGGGAGAGTAAAGCAATGGGTCTGTAGTTATTAAGTTCAGTGGAGGTCCCGCCTTTATGTATGGGTGTAACATAGGATATTTTTCAGAGTTTGGGCACATAGTTTTCAACAATTGATCTGTTTATGAGAGTGGAGACTGGGATAGCAATAGCATCTGCTGTGAGTTTCAAGAAATAGCTGGGGAGTAGGTCGGCTGCTGTTGATGAGGTTTTTAGTTTGGAGAGCATGCTTTTGATTGAAGTGGTGGAAACTGTTTTGAGGGTAAAGCTTGTATTAGTGTTATTTGTGTTGGGGGGGGTAGTGAGGAAGGAACTGTCCTGTGACACTAAGGATAGAATTGAGTCCACAAAGTGGGAGATGAGTTGTGTTTCGATGGGAACTTTAGTGTCAGGGGTGGTTGGTTTGGGGGTAGCCTTTTGGGTGGATTTTAGTAGCTGGTTTACATTTTTCCAAAATTTTTGTGGGTTGTGTTGGTATTTAGTTTGTAATGTTGTGTAGTAGGATTTTTTGTCCAGCCTAATGCATTTTTTTGCACGGTTGCGCAGTCCTTGGTACTTAGTTAGGCTTTGTGTTTCTTTGTTTTTTTGATAACAAAGCCAGACAGTGTCTCTGGACTTGATGATTTGTTTGGTTTCTTTACTGAGCCAGGGGTTTGTAGAGGTTCTAACCTTGATTTTGCGCAATGGAGTGACAGTGTCTACGTGTTGTAGAAATGTTTTGTTGAAATATGCTACAGCCTGGTCAAGTGGGAGGGTTTCTAGGGGGGGTCCAGTCACAGTTACAGAGTAAAGTGTTGAGGACCTCAGGAGAGAATTTTTTTTGTGTTTCTAGTGGATATATAGTTAGTGGTTTTGCATATGCTTGTTCTACTATGTATAAAGTATATTATGTTGTGGTTAGTTAGTCTGATGGGTCTATAATTTCCCAGGTCGGTGGATGCTCCACCTTTGTGTAAAGGGATGACACTGGCTGTCCTCCACTCAGCTGGGACAAAGCCGGTACTCAGGCTTTGGTTGAATAGGGTGCCTAATGGTGCTGCAAGTTCCTGCCTGAGTTCATGTAGCATGGAGGCTGCATTTTTTTGCCTTTGAGAGAGCAGTGATGACCTGATCCCTAGATATAAAGGGAATGGGGCAGGTACTGGGAATGTCCTGATTTACTGATGGGGAGGCAGGGGGTGAAATATTTGCTGAATCTGTCAGCCAGCAAGTTTGCTATAGCTACAGCATTTGTATATGTGGTGTCCTTCACCACCAGTTCTGAACAGATCTGGGTGCTACCTTTGAGATTACAGACATATGTGAAGAAGGACTTATGATTGTCTCTAGTAGATGTGGCCAATTTGGACTCGAAGTTTGCTTTGGATGATTTCACTAGTGCTCTTATTTGCTTGTTCAGGCTAAGGAGCCATTGCTTCCAATTGGGCACCTGCTCCTTCTTGGCCCTGGAAAGCAATTTTTTCCTTTTGTTATAGAGTTTTATTGCAGATGTCCACCAGACAGGTTTACTCTTCCTTGTGGAGGATGATTTAGTCCCGTCAGGTATTCCTGATTCCATGCATCTATATAAATGTTCGTATAGTAATTTGGTATAGTTTTGGATACTGGTGCCAGTTCCTAGAGAGGGAGAGGGGGCTGTGAAGCTGTTTATACCATTCCTCAGGAGGCTGTAATCAGCTTTGGAGAAGTTTTTTTGTTTGACCCTAGCTAGAGGAGGGTTGGGGGAGATGGTGAATTCAAATGTGACCACGTTATGGTCCAATCTTACAAGGGAGGATAATACTGCAGGAATGCTGCAGTGGTTACTCATGTTGGTTAATACCAAGTCCAAGATATTATCACTTCTTCTGGGAGTATCAACTAGCTGTTCCAAAGCATTTGCATTGACAAAATTGGAGGAATCTCTGGACATTTGTGTTCTGGAGGAGTAGTTCTTCCAGTCTGTGTTTGGGTAATTAATGTCACCCAGGATCAGGAAAAGGGTTGAATCTTAATAGATTCAAAGAGGTCTACATAGGTAGTTTGGGTGTTTTGAGTCAGATTTGGGGGGGCGGTAGCTAGCTATGATTTGTATAGGGTCTTGTCAATGGTTAACTGTACCTGGGGTGTCTCCTGTGCATCATGCTGTTTGACCAGCCTAGAGGTGTGTATGTCTTTAATGTATATTAAAACTCCACCTCCTTTAGCTTTACTACCCACAGTTTGGGGTCTGAATGTATGATAGAATGGCTGGTGTGCTATCTGCAGCTTTGAACCAGGTTTCTCTGACTGTGCAGATGTCAATATATTCCAGGGTTAATAATGCTTGCAATGAGTGCAGTTTCATGTTTAGACTTCTAGCGTTTAGCAGCATGACATTCAAAGGGTCTGTCAGCCTGGGGTGACATGCTCGACAAGCCATGTTGCTTCACTAGGGACGGCTTGCACCTGCCACCCTTAGGCTTTCGTATACTGGCCAAGGCTCTTGCCACCCCCATAGTGCCTTTTTAGGCAAGGCTCAAAGGACAAACCCACCTCCATAGACAACCCAAGGATAAAACTAAAGGTAATGCTACTCAATGCCAGAAGTCTAAACCTCAAGATGCATGTACTCGAGGCTCTCCTCAGTATGGAGAAAATCGATGTCTGTGCAGTAATAGAAACCTGGTTCAAGGCTCCTGAGAGCACCCCAGCACTACCAGGTTATAACTCATACCATGCATTTCGGCCACAAAACTCGGACCGAAGCAAAAAGGAGGGGGAGTATCTATATTCATCAAAGATACCTATACCTCCAGGTTAGTGGCACTGCACAAAGCATTGGAAACCATCCATGTGCAACTAACAGTGGGCAAAACTGCCTTTCAGTTTGTAGCCTGTTACAGAACACCTTCCCTATTACAGGAACCCCATTTGGCATTCCTGAGAACACTGGAGAATATGAAGGTCTCTCCAAACACTATGTTATTGGGTGACTTCAACTACCCAAACATTGACTGGGAAAACTACTCAAGCCCAAACACCCTCACCCAACGGTTCCTTGAATTTATAAACTCTAACGTGATGGAACAACTGGTCACCACTCCCACAAGAGGGAACAACATATTGGACCTGGTCATCACCAACATGGGGACTCTATGTTCCACACCAGAGGTAAACCCCTCATTGGTAAGATCAAACCATAAACAATTTTCCCTGGACATCCATATCCTGTCCCCACTCCCAGCCAAGGAAACCACTGTAAAGAATTTCTCAAAAAACAGCTTTGCACTTCTCAAGACTGAGGTGGAATCCTTCAAAGCCCCCGGGCCAGAGGATAATACAGCCCAATCCGCAGAATCCTTTACAAATGCATTCTATGAGCACCTGCAGGAATGCATGGATCGTGCTATCCCAAATAAAACAAAGACTCACTCCTCCAAAAACAGGAGACCGGTCTGGTGGACCCCGGCCATAAATAAGCTATACAACAGAAGGAGGAGGAAGCTACTACATGACAGAGCAAAATCCCAAAAAGGAAAGGCATCTCTGATCAGTATTAGCAAGAAACTTCGATCCCTCATAAAATCATCAAAGACCAGTTTTGAAAGAAAAATTGCCCTAGACACTAAAGATAATCACAAGGCCTTCTTTAGTTATGTCAGGAATATGGGTGGAAACTCCCAGATATGCTCTGAATTGTTGCATAACGGTACAAAATATACCGAACCTACAAACATAGCCAACATCCTGGCAGACAGATTCAGCGCAAACTTCTCCCCCACTCCCCCCCCAAAGGAGCAAATGTCTATCCCAACTGAATGTAACCTCCCTGACATCACAGAAACTTCGATCCCTCTCCAAAGCAAAAAACACAGCATCTATGGGACCGGACGGTGTCCCAGGCTGTGTCTTACATGAGCTTCAAGAAGAACTGAACCCTCACATTAAGTCACTGTTCAAACTTAGCCTTACTACAGGATATGTACCCAAAGAATGGCGTACAGCTATAGTGGTCCCACTCCACAAAGGTGGTGCCACAACAGACCCCGGGAGCTATCACCCCATAAGCCTGACTAGTCTGGTATCTAAAGCTATGGAGCGTATTATCATGGAACTCATAAACAAAGACATTTGGAGCCTCCAGACATTGGACCCTACCCAATTTGGCTTTGTTAAGGGCAGATCTTGCCTCTTAAACCTAGTTGATTTCTTTGAAACAGTTACCAAAGCCATAGATGAGGGCAAGGTAGTCCACACAGCCTACCTGGACCTCACAAAAGCCTTTGGCACAATACCCCACTTGGGCATCATAAATAAGCTTACCAGCTTAAATATCAACCCCTATATCACAAGATGGGTTGCAAACTGGCTCAGAGATAGAACTCACATGGTCAGAATCGCAGGTGCCATGTCCGAATCCAAACCAGTTAGAAGTGGCATCCCACAGGGCTCAGTTCTCGGACCTCTCTTGTTCGGTATATACTTCTCTGAGGTTCAGGCTAACACGGGGGATTATGGCTGACAAAGTTCGCAGATGACTGCAAACTGGGGGCCATAATTGAATCTCCAGCTGACGCAAACATCCTCCAAAAGGGTCTCACAGAGACAGATGCTTGGTGCCAGCGCTACGGCCTCAACCTAAATGCTAAAAAGTGCATAGTCATCCCCTTTGGGAAAAACAAGGTGCCCACAAATTACCACATAGGTGGTAATCCATTAAGTATGGAAGAAGTAATTAGAGATTTGGGGACCAACGTAGACAGTAATCGCTCCTCTGGTAATCACGTTGCCAAAGTGGTTAGAAAGACCTTCTATATAGCCCACCTTATCACGAAAGGGTTCGCATCTAGATCAAGAGAGGTCATTGTGCCTCTCTACTCGTCACTCATCAGGCCCATAATTGAATACAATGCCCCTTTTGGGATGTACCTTACCCGACACCTACAGCAACTGGAGGGACCCCAAAAGTACCTCACCAAGAGGATCATGGGCTACAAACAGATGTCCTATGCAGCTCGACTAAAGAAACTCCAGCTCTACTCAGTTGCTTACTGCCTACTCAGAGGCGATCTATGCCTGACGTACAAAGCCATGTCAAATCCAGAATTAATGGACATGCTCCACCTCAAAAAATCCAAGTCTCTTAGAGCTACATGCTCCAGGGACTTAAACCTCAACACAAAAATAAATAGGACATGCTGGAGGGACAGATTCATTTCCCAAAGGCTCCCCTCACTCTGGAATAGAATCCCAATTCATGTTAGACATAGCCCCTCGCTGACCCTCTTCAAGCGAAATCTGGACGCGTGGATGGGAAATGGCAAATTCACCTCTGGGATCTCTTCTGTGTCCCTGCTAGACAGAGGCATAGTAAACTAATCTTAAAAGGGTACCTTCTGTGACCTACTTTACAGAGGCACAGCAGGCTAATCTAATAGGGAGGCGGAAGCCAAATACACTCTGGCTAGGCTTATAAATGCCCTAGGGCAGATAGCCTAGTATCTATCTATGAACCTATGACCTTTAATTTGGGTTTTGTTGAAATTTTTATGTTGGTAGTTTTAACCTCATCACTTTTTCTAAAAAAAGGCACTATGGGGGAGGCAAGTGCCTTTGTCAGAAGCCTGAAGCCTAAGTGAACCAAATGCAGGCCCTCTCTGGCAAAGCATTGTGGTCTGTCGATCATATCTTCCCAGGCTGTCCGGTACTGGATCCCCCTGGAATGACACCAGAAACTAAACCAATTGTTAAAGTCAATCATTTTCTGTTTGTATTGAGGCATCATTGTGGGTGATGGTAGAATGCTGCTTAAGGCTAGGGACATGCCTGCCTGGGACACATATTCAGCAAGCTCAATCATGTCTGTCTTCATATAGTCCAGGAAGTTACGTCTCAAGTCATTCACACCAACATGGACTATGAGTCATAACAGTACCTGCTGCTGAGAGACTGGAGTGCATGTTTGATATGGTAGATTTTGGCGCCTGACATATGACTAACTGTACCTTTCTCCTTATCCAGCCTGGTAAGAGGCACATCTGTGTGTCTCACAATGGAGTCTCCTATGACTAATATGTTGGGTTTATGGTTAAGGTTTGTGGGTGTGAGACTCAGGTGTGTGAACTATGCATGGTATGTGGTGTGGAGGGCTGTGGAGATCACATGTGTTTTTGCCTCTGAGGTTTTTGCCTCAGAGGTCTCCTTTGTTTGGGCATGATTTTGTTGAGGACCTCCACATATGTGGGTGTGTGTTGTGTAGGTGTGGGTGGTGTTTGAGGTGTAGTGATTATGTTGACAACCTTCTCAGTGCCAGATATACTGGCTTGTGAGGGAGACAGTGGGGACTCTAGGTTCCTAATGCAATTGCATGTCTCGGAAATTGTGTTCCTAGGTGGCAGTAGTAGATGGTTGTCCGTGTACATGAGGTAGTTGCTACACTGTCTCAGGATGCCCATATCAGCCAGACTGGCAGGAGAAACTGTAGGAAATTGTCCATCCATATTTGTCAGAATCTCAGAGAAAAGGCCAGGAAGAGCTCAGGGGTGGGCCTGAATCCCAAGTGCTTAAACCAAAAGTAAGAGGTTTAGAATAATAATTACAATTTGCTGTTGGAAATATTTGGAACAAACTTCCAAGAGAAATTACATCCCTTACTTCCACTAACCTTTTCAAAAAAAACAATTGAAAATCTTCATTAAAAACAAATGGACCTGCCCCTGCTCCAATCCTGACTGATACTATTTCTCCCTTTCTCTAAATACGTATCCACTAAAAACATTTTTTTTCTAGTACTTCTCTGTCATCTACATTTTTTCTTTGAATCAATTAAATTGTTTCTTTTTTCCTTTTTACTGTGCTGCATAAACTCATGTACATTAAATGTTTTTGTTTATTTTTTATACAACTGGATAAAACCAATATTTTTTTTTTACTATTTGTAACTTTAAAAATGTTGCTAAAATATATTACTAATCAGTTTCATACTTATGTAATTGTATTTTGTTTTGTGCCACTGTTTTTTTGTAGACTCTATGTATAATAATTATTTTTTTTCTCGGAGCTTTTCTCCTCGAGCCTCTACTGAAAATGGAAATGTATCCAGTTAGACCAGCCCGGTCAACAAATGTAAAATAAATAAATAAATAAAATAAATTTATACAGGCTATAAACAAGCAGTAACAAAAGCAACAGAAAAGGTGCAGTTGAACACTTTAGAGAACAAGCCGCAGCAAGTAGCAGAAAAGCAAGATGACGTAATGGAGCAGGAAGAGGGAACACAAATTCAGTAAAAGAAGCTGAATAAAGTGTTTTTTTTTTGTTTTAGAAAAGTGGAAAGGGAGACAGGAGGAACAGAACAAAATTCAAGGTTAAGGAACTAAGGGGTTTAACCTTCCCAAATGATGTCTGTATTAGGTAGAATGAGCTAATGAGATGGGACTAGGAGGAGTGTCCCTTGTCATAGTTACAGTAGGGGCAGGCAACAGCAAAAGCAACAACTATAAGTAAACAACAGCAGTTAGGTGGGAGAGTGGGGGAAAAACAAAAATTCAACCACAGATCAACAAATATATAAATGGAGACACAGAAAAGTAAATAATTCAGTCAAACAAATAAATAATAGTGCAGTAAACTAGTACAAAAACAATACAGTTCTGATAAGCAAATAAATGCAACTAGTGCAGTGCTGATAAGAAACACTGGACAATTAGATAAAGTATAAAAAATATACTTATGTAGCTCTGTAATTCAGATTGTTTAAGAAGCACTCTCCGTCAGGCACAAATGGAGTTCTAGCAAGATGAGCTATTATATGATGGGATTATAGACCCATAAGGCTAACTAGCCTGATCTGCTAGGCCATGGAATAGATTATCATGGACCTCATTAACAATGACATTGGCAACCTTCAAACACTCTATCCCACACAGTTTGGTTTTGACAAGGGAAGGTCATGCCTGATAAATTTGGTCAACTTCTTTGAGATAGTCACCAAAGCCATGGACAACGGAAACAGTGCACACTGCCTACCTTGACCTGGCCAAAGCCTTTGATACTATTCCCCACTTGGGTACAATAGATAAACATTCTCAACTAGGCATCAATGTGTCTGTTACCAGATGGGTAGCACACTGGCTCATTGATAGAACCCAAAATAGGGGAAGTCACCTCAAGCAATAGACCTGTAATAAGCAGTGTACCCCAAGTATCAGTCTTGGGGCCTCTGTTGTTTGCCATGACCCTACCTAGTCTTCCTTCCCTTTATGTACCCTCAAAAGGACCATACTTAGTACCTCATTACACCTCTCTCTCCAATGCGTCTACTATGCATTTGCACAATTTTATACAAACAAAAAATGTTCATTGTTGACCTATTGAACTATATCAATATAAAATTGTTACTTAGCTTCTTTTTAATGCAACTTTAACTTTATGCATGTATCCCAACATATGTGAATCGTTTTGCTTTAACTGCTATTATATCAATATTGTTTAAAATTGTACTTGTTTTGAAATGTATTAGTGGAGCTTTTCTCCTCGGGTCTCCACTGAAAATGGGCCACAAGCCCAGTTGTACAAACCCGGTTAACAAATGTCAATAAATAAATAAATAAATATACTTTTCTGAGGTGCAGACCAAAACCAGTCGGCTGTGGTTGACCAAGTTTGCAAATATCTGCAAGCTGGGTGCTGTCTTCAATTCCCCTAGTGATTTGGACATCCTCCAAGAGGGTCCCACCTGAACAAATGACTGGTGCCAGAAACATGACATCAAACCGAATGCCAAAAAATACATCATCATCATCCCTTTTGTCCCCACAAATCATCACATTAATAACAAGGTTCTAAGCATGCAATCAGTCGTGAGGGACTTGGGCACCCAGGCTGATAACAAACTGACTTTTGACCACCATATTGCCTCCATTGTATGGAAAGCTTTCTACATGGCTTGCCTCATTAGGTAGGTTATCTCATCTAGGGACAAGGTGGTCCTAACATCGCCGTATTCTTCCATTATAAGACCCATTATTGAGTATAATGCCACTTTTGGCATGTACCACACAAAGCACATGCAGCAGCTGGACAGACCACAGAGGTTCCTCACCAGGAGATTCCAGGGCTTCAAACATCTACCCTATACAGATAGGCCAAATCCCTGTCCCTCTACTCAGTCTCATACAGATTCCTCAGAGGTGACCTCTGTCTGGCATACAAAGCAATCTTGGACTCCGACTTGATGGTACTACTGCATATCCACAAGTCAAGCTCTACTCAAATAACCCTCATGCGTGACCTCAACCTGGTTTGTGACATCAATAGGACTTGTTGGAGGGACAGATTTGTGTCCCAGAGACTCCCCCTTCTGTGGAATAGACTCCCTCTCTGTCGAGCAGAGTATCTCATTGATAACGCTTTTTATATGCAACCTGGATAACTGAATGGGGAAAAGAAAATACACCTCCTGGGATTCCACTTGTGTCTGTGCTGGACAGGGGCATCGGAGGCTGACTTGTCGGAACATGGGTTAAATTCTTGACTAGGCTTGTAAGGGTCTCAGGGCCAACAGCCTAGTAACTTCCTATGATACTATGATCCTAAAACTAATATTTTTGGCAAGAGGGTAAGTTCCTGATGACCTGGCCAGCTTTACCCAAGTATGATTAATATTCCCACCAGTTGACCCCCTGAAAAGAGGCTACTAGACTGCTGGGACTAACCTAGTCAACCAAAGACAAGTAGACAGATACATAGATAGACAGACAGACAAGTTAAACATTGTATAACTCTAGTTTTTTTCCTCTGTGTTGCTGAATAAAAGCATTGATTGATTATAGAGTGGGGGAATCATCAACAGAACATGGAGATGGATGTTACACTGCAGTAAACAACTCTGTATCAACCCAACTATGTAACTGATATGATGCCATGCACATGGTATCAATGTAAACTCCTTTTTGGTGGTCTAACTATTTAAACCTGTGCATAATCTGTTTCAGTTAGCAGTGCAGTAATGTGATAGAGGCCTTATCACCTAACTGACAGCAGTGTATCAGTTTATAGCTGCAAGGGGTAGTTAAGAATCCCCCCCAAAAAAAATAGGATGGTCAAACAGAAAGAGAATTGACAGTTAAGAGTGTGTAGCTTTGCTGCATTGTTGTGGTACATTTATACAACAAATTGTGAATTTACATGATTTTTGTTAATTAATTGCAAGCAAGGCACAATTTCGAATGAGGTCATGACAGTACATTGTAAGGAAGGTATGTAGATGGTGTCATAGTAGTGTGATAAGAAACGGAGACTGTATGAATTTTTTGATTGAACCCATACTGTGAAAAGACTGACATTACAGACGTATACTTTCAGTATTATGTACTTTCAGTATTATGCATTGTATAGTGGTTTTAAATTGGTAGCATGGTATAAGCTTTACAGATAAGAAGGGGATACTAATTATGGTCTGACAGCACTTTTTAATATGATTTTCTTGATTTAGTGGGACATAAACTTGTGTAATGCAGTACATGGGTATTTTAGAAAGCATGACAGTGTAGCAAGTAGTTGGCAGTACAGTTTAGACTAATCGTAATGTGGACAAGGCATTTTAAAGATGCACTGTAAGGATGAATATGTTTTGGATTCTAAACCGGTGGAGATGGAAATTTTACCAGTCTGCACTGAAATAATCATTGACAACCCTGAGGTAAGTAGCAGCACATTAACACAAACAAGCAAGGTTAAGAACAAGTCCTGTCAGACCAGGAATATTTATAATGCATGCAGTGTTGGAATACAAAGAAACATACCAGGTTCTAGTGATCGCACCACAAAAGGTAAGTTGACAGAAAGCCATGAACTAGCAATTCAATTCCCAGAAATAATAGTGCCACCATTGATAGATCACAATCACAAAGTGCACACAGAGGAGAGATGAATTGCAGGCAAGTACAGAAGAGGAAATATGTCAGAATGATAATACTTTAGAGAGTGGTATTTGTCATCTATCAGTGATACAGACTAGCTCCACACCGGAGAAGATCAGAGACCAACATGATGAGAGTAGCATCATTAGTGATGCATTCAGGGATGAACGTATATCTGAAGAACATTTAGGAAGTGAGAAAGATAAGATTCAGGAAGACCCAGACTGCTGTGAATCATCAGTGAGCATGTCTCAGTCTGAGCTGGATGACTCATTTCTGAAACAGTCAGAAGAGGAGATTCTTGTTGGAGAAAAAAAAAATCATTGTTTTTGAAGCTGGCATGTCTTTTGTGCAATACACCAGCTTGTGAAATTAAAAAGAAGACAATACTTGGTACATTTGTTTCTGCGAAAGTGTCCTGTTTTAATGGGCATGAAATTGTAAGTTGGGAAAGCCAACCATTACTTGTTCAAATGTCTGCAGGAAACCTTAATGAGTGCAGCCACAGTGCTGTTCAGTGGAGGTACATACACACACATATCTAGGTTTTGTGCCTACCTTGATCTTGAATTCATTGTAAAGACCACATAGTATGAAATACAAAGTGAGTATCTTTTCCCAGTTGCTCAGTTTCATTGGCATGAGCTTCCGAAGCAGCTGCTGAAGGACATTGAAGGGAGACTGTTACATTTAGGTGGAGATGGACATTGCGATAGCCTTAGATTTTCTGCTAAATACTGTACTTACAGTATGATAGATTTAGACAGACGATACATACTGGATTTTGCAGTGGAACAGGTTTGTGGAAGTGGCATTAGTGACAATAGAAAAGGTACCTTTTGAGAAATGCATGAGAAATTTATATAGTAAGGGTGTGACTATCAGTGTAGTAGCAACAGATAGGCATCGTGGTATAGCATCATTAATTTCTACTGAATTTACACAGCTAGAAAATCAGATAGTCATCAGTTTGACATCTGGCAAATGTGCAAAAGTATTAGGAAAACATTCTGTTTGCTGCCAACCAAAAAGGAAGACAGGATTTAATGCCATGGTGTCACAGTATTTGTAATCATCTGTGGTGGTGTACAGCAATGTGTGATAGGGATCCAGTACTACTTGTGGAGAAATGGTTGTCCCTGTCATTTCATGTGATTGACCAACATTGCTGGCAGGGGGCTAAAAATATGTAAAATGTCCATATGGAGTACCAATTCCTCAAGGGAGTCAGAAGAAACAGCTTGAAGAAGAAGGAGGTGACTGCCACAGTGCACCGCACAAGATCGTATGTAACCCATTCCTTCTAAAAGATCATACGTAACCTGTTCCTTCCAAAAGATCGTATGTAACCCGTTCCTTCTAAAAGATCGTATGTAACCCATTCCTTCTGAAAGATCATATGTAACCCGTTCCTTCTAAAAGATCTGAAGCACATTACAATGTTTTGTCATGCTGGCAATATGGAGGTATTCCGTGCATTGCTGTGCCGTTACTGTCCCAGGTTAGAACATTTCAACTATGGAGGCATG
>NC_056741.1:73187290-73287290 GCF_019279795.1 Protopterus annectens
GCAACAGCCATCCTTCTGCACAAAGGTGAGCCATCTATTTACCCTGGAAACTACAGACCCATAAGTGTCCCTAGTCTTCTATGTAAAGCCATGGAAAGAATTATTATGGAGATGATCAACAGAGATATAGTAAACCTGCAGACAATGGATCCAACCTAGTTTGTTTTTTTGTCAAGGGCAGATCATGCCTACTCAACTTGGTGGACTTCTTTGAGAAGGTCACCAAAGCAATGGATGAGGGCAAAATCGTTCACACCTGTCCAAGGCATTTGACACAATACCCCACTCTGGCATTGTTGACAAACTCAAGAGGTTAGGTACAAACCTGTATGTTACCTGGTGGATAAACAACTGGCTCACAGACAAGACCCAAGAAGTTAGAATTGGGAGTCCACCTCTGCAAAAAAGCCAGTCACAAGTGGAGTCCCTTAGGGATCAGTCCCTGGACCACTCCTTTTTGGCATTTACTTCTCAGAAGTCAAGGCCAATGTCAGTGGTCTCTGGCTGACTAAATTTGCAGATGATTGCAAATTAGGAGCTGTCATTGAATTTCACACTGATGCAAATGTTCTCCATGAGGGGCTGACACAGACAAACAACTGGTGTTAGAGCCATGGACTAAACCTAAATGCCAAGAAATGCATAATAGTATCCTTTGGAGTGTCATCCATCCCTGGTAACTATCATATTGACAACTCACCCTTTAGAGTTGACCCAGTAGTCAGGGCCTTAGGGACACACATAGATAGTAGTCTAGCTTTTAATCATCACATGCCTACAGTGGTGAGGAAATTATTCTGTGTTGTGCAACTTATAAACACAGGTAAGGCATCTAAGTCCAAGGAAGTAATTGTTCCACTGTATTCGGCATTCATCAGACCTTTCATTGAGTACAGTGCCCCCTTTGATATGTACCTAACCAGGCATATCCAACAAGTGGAATGCACACATAGGTTGCTCACTAAAAGAATACAGGGCATAAGTAACATGTCCTATGCAGACTGCCTCAAGGCCTTATCTCTGTATTGTCTCCAACAGGCTTTTGAAGGGAGATCTATACCTGGCATACAGGGCATTGTCAGACCCCACTCTGATGGACATCCTGCATATTCTCAAAACAAACAGCACCAAAATTACCCAGTCCAAAAACTTCAACCTTTTCTGTGATATAAATAGACCTGCTGGAGAGATGGGTGTGTATCCTAGAGACCACCCCATCTATGGAACAGGCTCCCCATCCATGTGAAGCAGAGTTCCTCCTAACCCAATTCAAGTGCAACTTGGACAATTGGATGGGAAACTGGAAATTCATCCCTGGTTTGGCACCTATGTATGTCTCTAATAGACACAGGTAACCTATAAATGCTTCATCTCCCAGGCCCATACTTACACTTATCAAGGGTATCAGAACTTGTCAGAGCTTTGGGATGCATGGCTAGGCTTAAAAAGGCCCTTGTGGTCATTAGCCTAGTAAACACCTATGAACCTATACTGACATGGGAAATTTAACACTACAATGAATATAAATTTAGTTATTTGTATCTGTGTGTCTGTGTAAAATGGGTCTATATTAGAACACCAAAGTCTCAAAACTTTGAGTGTTCTAATATCGACCCGTTTTCAGCGAACGCTGAAAATATCGAAGAAACAGAAAACTGAATTTTTTCCTAGGGAAAGAATTTGGTTGTCCGTTTCTGTTGGTTCGGTATTTTCAGCGCTGTGGTGGAAAGTTATGGGTTGGGTTCAGGGAAGTGTGAGATTGTGTGGACGTGAGGTTTAGGGTGGGTTAGGTGAGTTAGGGTTAGGGCGTGGGTCAGGTAAGTGTGCGATTGTGTGGACGTGAGGGTTAGGGCGGGGTAAGTGAGTTAGGGTTAGGGCGTGGGTGAGGTGACTGTGTGATAGTGACGGACCTTAGGGTTAGGGTTTGGGTTAAGGAAAGTGGATAGTTAGTGGTGTATGTATTGTTTAGTGTAGGGTTAGGTGTAAGAGTTTAGGTGTATGTGTGTGGATTGCTGTTGTTTGGTGTGCTTGTGTTGTGTGTATGTGTTTTGGAACAGCAAATTTTTTCCCTAGGAAAAAATTTGCAGTTCTTTATGTTCGATGTTTTCAACTTTCGTTGAATAGGGTTTGATATTAGAACTCTCGAAGTTTTGAAACTTCGGTGTTGTAATATAGACCCATGTAAAACATGACACTGTCTATTCTCGTAGTGCATTACAGGTGATTTCAATGTGTGGATAACACTGGGAGAAAGAGAACCTTGAAAAAGGCCAAAACAGTGGCATAGTACTGATGGTAAATTTGAAGATAAGAAAACTAACAGCAAAGGTAAGTGTTATTGAGTTTTTAAAAATCACATTACAAGATTTTTTGCAAATGGCATAATTTTCCTTTTTATCATGCTAGCAGCTTCTTTCCCTACCTTTGCAGCATCAATTATGATACTGTAAGTTGTGTAGCAAACATTGCGGAGGAGAAGGATATAAATATGTGAGCTTGGATCTGGACTCCATATGACAAACTAGTGCAACTCGATGAATAAGTATCAGTTATGCTGATTGGAGTGATATGATGCATCTGTAAATAATAAATGATTGTAGGTGTGATGGCTGCCTGCACACAGTAACAAATATAAGTGACCATAAGACAGACTAGTGCTGAGTAAAATGTCACAGTACTAGAGTAGGAGCCAGGTATGTCCAGAACTAGAAGTGTAATATACATCTATTGAGTCAGGGATGTACACATGATGTTAGACATGTGCAAGAGTGACTAATTAATACTTATGCAGTATGAAGTAAATGACAAGACAGAAAATTACTGAAGGGGAAAGGATTTAGCATTTATTACATAAGAATACAATGGTTGCAGCAGGTCTTATAGATTATTAGAGTAGTCTGATATCAGATATGGTGTTGCGGTTATAGAAGGCACGGTAGATGTGTGATTAGGAGCAGAACGATGAGGTTCCGTGACGATGTTGCTTTTCTTATATCCACATTATAATGATAGCGGTACAGCATCATGTTTGATGTTTATATGTATACTGTACTTAGCTGTGCGAGAGGTATAAGCCTGAAGGGAAGCTTGCATGACCATGTCATTTGTACAAGGTTACCTGTAAAGCAATGTCAGGTATGCATACGTAGCCTATGGTCAGTTGTACAAGTAGTACAACACTTGCACCAAAAGGGACAGGTCATCCTAGGTTTTAATATACGCAGTAGTTATACTTTAGTGTTTTGAAAGGTACAGTTTTGTTTTAATCACAAAGTGTTACTTTATAGGAAAGCATGTACTTTGGATGAGACTAATGCCATTGTTTCTAGGCTGACAGATTTTAACTCATATTGTTATAGTGGGTATTTAAAGATTGTGGTGATACCACTCATTCGTTGATGCCAGTTATGAAAGGTGTCAGCATATTGCATATGGCTGGACAGACATCTTGTGGAAGCATGCTGCAACCAGGATATTGGCCACTGACAGTGTGACCCATGCCAGATATGCTTGGTAAAACAGTGTCTCTTGTCTGATGTATTTGTGAAGGAGCTAATATTGGTGGGTTGGGTGCATCAGTGTTGTGCATTTTCTGATAGAATTGCAACAGTAATAGTTGTATGGGCCATGTTGTGGTGACATGAAGTCCCTGCTGCTGTGTCACTATGAATTTATGTAGATTGATGGAGTTACAGAGGGAACTGCAAGGAAGGCTGGATGCCATCCTTGTAATACCTAAAATGTAAATATGTGAGGCAGATGTTAGTAATTAGTGGACAATTGCTGTAGCTGAATTAGTCCATCTTATAGGAGATGGTCATTGACTTAATTAATGGCACTGCAAGTCTTGTAACTGAAAGTGGGGTGGTTGTTGCCAGTAAACCCATAGGATGGGTACCATACCTCTCAACCTTACTGAATTCCTCGGTATTTACCAGTTTTGAGGGCAAAATAATGGGGTGCCACAAATTTGGAAGTGGCCCCTTTAATTCCCAATTTTTTTGGCTTATTTATTTATTTTTTTGTGTGTGTTACAACTTTAAATTTATACCTGACGTCACCACGCATCACCAGCCTACAGGGTCAGTGACACGTGTGATGACATCAGCTTCATTTGACTCCATCAGATTTTGAACTGTTTTGGAGGGAATGGCTGTGCAAATTTAACTTTCAGACTTTCAGTTCACTCAGTCCATCCAGCACCTGCCTACATGCCGCACGTCATGTCCCAGGTAAGAAAAAAAGAATTCTGAGTTGACTGCAGTCCGCTCTGTTCCATGTGTGTATTGGCTTAGCAGCATCTGGTATTTCTACTGGCTACTCCATTCTTTGTAAGTTTTATTTATACAGCTGGAGGAGCTTATTATTTATTTAAGCAAACAAGCAGAGTGTGTGTGTGTGTGTGTGTGTGTGTGTGTGTGTGTGTGTGTGTGTGTGTGTGTGTGTGTGTGTGTGTGTGTGTGTGCGTGTGTGTGTGTATGTGTGAGTGTGTGTGTGTGCACATGTGAAGCAGCCGGAACAGCTTATTAATTTATTTCTGCATCTGCAAACAAGCAGAAACGAGTAGAGTGTTTTATTTAAGCAGACGAGTAGGGTGCGTGCTCCATGGGTGTGTTTATTAGTTTAGGGTGTGTGCTCCATGGGGGCGTTTATTAGTTTAGGGTGTGTGCTCCACGGGTGTGTTTATTAATTTAGGGTGTGTGCTCCATGGGTGTGTTTATTAGTTTAGGGTGCGTGCTCCATGGGTGTGTTTATTAGTTTAGGGTGCGTGCTCCATGGGTGTGTTTATTAGTTTATGGTGTGTGCTCCATGGGTGTGTTTATTAGTTTAGGGTGCATGCTCCATGGGTGTGTTTATTAGTTTAGGGTGCGTGCTCCATGGGTGTGTTTATTAGTTTAGGGTGCGTGCTCCATGGGTGTGTTTATTAGTTTAGGGTGTGTGCTCCATGGGTGTGTTTATTAGTTTATGGTGTGTGCTCCATGGGTGTGTTTATTAGTTTAGGGTGTGTGCTCCATGGGTGTGTTTATTAGTTTAGGGTGTGTGCTCCATGGGTGTGTTTATTAATTTAGGGTGTGTGTTATATGGGTGTGTTTATTAGTTTAGGGTGTGTGCTCCATGGGTGTGTTTATTAGTTTAGTAGCATCTGATATTTCTACTGGCCTGCATTCTGCAGCAGGAGCAGCTTATTATGTTATGTAGTTCTTCTATTTAAGCAGCGGCTTAGAAAGAACAAGCAGGATGTGTGCTGCGTGTGTGTACAGCATCTATTTCATTAGCAGCAGCTTATTATTGTACTTAAGCAGAAACGACGAGAAGAAGCTTATTTTATTTAAGCAAATAAGGTGTCCATTCTTCATCACCGCTTATTGTGTTATGCAACGTAGAAATGAGGTGTCCTTTGTACAGCACAGCTTATTATGTTATGAGGTGTCCATTCATCATCACAGCTTATTATGTTATGCAGCGTAGTAACGAGGTGTCCATTCTTCATCTCAGCTTATTATGTCATGCAGCGTAGAAACGAGGTGTCCATTCTTCATCTCAGCTTATGTTATGCAGCCTAGAAACGAGGTGTCCATTCTTCATCACAGTTTATTAGGTTATGCAGCATAGAAACAAGGTGTCCATTCTTCATCACAGCTTATTATGTTATGCAGCGTAGAAATGAGGTGTCCATTCTTCATCTCAGCTTATGTTATGCAGCGTAGAAACGAGGTGTCCATTCTTCATCACAGCTTATTAGGTTATGCAGCATAGAAACGAGGCGTCCATTCTTCATCACAGCTTATTATGTTATGCAGCATCGAAACGAGGTGTCCATTCTTCATCACAGCTTATTATGTTATGCAGCGTAGAAACGAGGTGTCCATTCTTCATCACAGCTTATTATGTTATGCAGCATAGAAACAAGGTGTCCATTCTTCATCACAGCTTATTATGTTATGCAGCATAGAAATGAGGTGTCCATTCTTCATCACAGCTTATTATGTTATGCAGCGTAGAAACAAGGTGTTCATTCTTCATCACAGCTTATTATGTTATGCAGCGTAGAAACGAGGTGTCCATTCTTAATCACAGCTTATCATGTTATGCAGTGTAGAAACGAGGTGTCCATTCTTCATCACAGGTTATTACGTTATGCAGCGTAGAAATGAGGTGTCCATTCTTCATCACAGCTTATTATGTTATGCAGCATAGAAACGAGGTGTCCATTCTTCATCACAGCTTATTATGTTATGCAGCGTAGAAACAAGGTGTCCATTCTTCATCTCAGCTTATTATGTTATGCAGCGTAGAAACGAGGTGTCCATTCTTCATCTCAGCTTATTATGTTATGCAGCGAAGAAACGAGGTGTCCATTCTTCATCTCAGCTTATTATGTTATGCAGCGTAGAAACAAGGTGTCCATTCTTCATCACAGCAGCGTAGAAACGAGGTGTCCATTCTTCATCTCAGCTTATTATGTTATGCAGCGCAGAAACAAGGTGTCCATTCTTCATCACAGCTTATTATGTTATGCAGCGTAGAAACGAGGTGTCCATTCTTCATCACAGCTTATTATATTATGCAGCGTAGAAACGAGGTGTCCATTCTTCATCTCAGCTTATTATGTTATGCAGCATAGAAACAAGGTGTCCATTCTTCATTACAGCTTATTATGTTATGCAGCAGAGAAAAGAGGTGTCCATTCTTCATCACAGCATACTATGTTATGCAGCGTAGAAACGAGGTGTCCATTCCTCATCACAGCTTATTATGGTATGTAGCGTAGAAACGAGGTGTCCATTCTTCATCACAGCTAATTATGTTATGCAGCGTAAAAACGAGGTGTCCATTCTTCATCACAGCTTATTATGTTATGCAGCGTAGAAACGAGGGGCCCATTCTTCATCACAGCTTATTGTGTTATGCAGCGTAGAAACAAGGTGTCCATTCTTCATCACAGCTTATTATGTTATGCAGCATCGAAACGAGGTGTCCATTCTTCATCACAACTTATTATGTTATGCAGCGTAGAAACGAGGTGTCCATTCTTCATCACAGCTTATTATGTTATGCAGCGTAGAAACGAGGTGTCCATTCTTCATCACAGCTTATTATGTTATGCAGGGTAGAAACGAGGTGACCATTGTTCATCACAGCTTATTATGTTATGCAGCATCGAAATGAGGTGTCCATTCTTCATCTCAGCTTATTATGTTATGCAGCGTAGAAACAAGGTGTCCATTCTTCATCACAGCTTATTAGGTTATGCAGCATAGAAATGAGGTGTCCATTCTTCATCATAGCTTATTATGTTATGCAGCATCAAAACGAGGTGTCCATTCTTCATCAAAGCTTATTATGTTATGCAACATAGAAACAAGGTGTCCATTCTTCATCACAGCTTATTATGTTATGCAGCGTAGAAACGAGGTGTCCATTCTTCATCACAGCTTATTATGTTATGCAGGGTAGAAACGAGGTGACCATTGTTCATCACAGCTTATTATGTTATGCAGCATCGAAATGAGGTGTCCATTCTTCATCTCAGCTTATTATGTTATGCAGCGTAGAAACAAGGTGTCCATTCTTCATCACAGCTTATTATGTTATGCAGCATAGAAACGAGGAGTCCATTCTTCATCTCAGCTTATGTTATGCAGCGTAGAAACGAGGTGTCCATTCTTCCTCACAGCTTATTAGGTTATGCAGCATAGAAACGAGGTGTCCATTATTCATCACAGCTTATTATGTTATGCAGCGTAGAAACGAGGTGTCCATTCTTCATCTCAGCTTATTATGTTATGCAGCGTAGAAACGAGGTGTCCATTCTTCATCACAGCTTATTATGTTATGCAGCATCGAAATGAGGTGTCCATTCTTCATCACAGCTTATTATGTTATGCAGCGTAGAAACAAGGTGTCCATTCTTGATGACAGCTTATTATGTTATGCAGCATAGAAACGAGGTGTCCATTCTTCATCTCAGCTAATGTTATGCAGCGTAGAAACGAGGTGTCCATTCTTCATCACAGCTTATTATGTTATGCAGTGTAGAAACGAGGTGCCCATTCTTCATCACAGCTTCTTATGTTATGCAGCGTAGAAACGAGGTGTCCATTCTTCATCACAGCTTATTATGATATGCAGCTTAGAAACGAGGTGTCCATTCTTCATCACAGCTTATTATGTTATGCAGCATTGAAATGAGGTGTCCATTGTTCGTCACAGCTTATATGTTATGCAGCGTAGAAACGAGGTGTCCATTCTTCATCTTAGCTAATGTTATGCAGCGTAGAAACGAGGTGTCCATTCTTCATCACAGCTTATTATGTTATTAAGCATCGAAATGAGGTGTCCAATCTTCATCACAGCTTATTATGTTATGCAGCGTAGAAACGAGGTGTCCGTGCTTCATCACAGCTTATTATGTTATGCAGAGTAGAAACGAGGCATCCATTCTTCATCACAGCTTATTATGTTATGCAGCATACAAATGAGGTGTCCATTTTTCATCACAGCTTATTATGTTATGCAGCATAGAAACGAGGTGTCCATTCTTCATCACAGCTTATTAGGTTATGCAGCATTGAAACGAGGTGTCCATTGTTCGTCACAGCTTATTATGTTATGCAGCATAGAAACGAGGTGTCCATTCTTCATCTCTGCTTATTATGTTATGCAGCATAGAAACAAGGTGTCCATTCTTCATCTCAGCTTATGTTATGCAGCATAGAAACGAGGTGTCCATTCATCACAGCTTATTATGTTATGCAGCATTGAAACGAGGCTTCCATTCTTCATCACAGCTTTTTATGTTATGCAGCATAGAAACGAGGTGTCCATTCTTCATCACAGCTTATTAAGTTATGCAGCATCGAAATGAGGTGTCCTTTCTTCATCACAGCTTATTATGTTATGCAGCGTAGAAACAAAGTGTCCATTCTTCATCACAGCTTATTATGTTATGCAGCATCGAAACGAGGTGTCCATTCTTCATCACAGCTTATTATGTTATGCAGTGTAGAAACGAGGTGTCCATTCTTCATCACAGCTTATGTTATGCAGCATAGAAACAAGGTGTCCATTCTTCATATCAGCTTATGTTATGCAGCGTAGAAACGAGGTGTCAATTCTTCATCACAGCTTATTAGGTTATGCAGCATAGAAACGAGGTGTCCATTCTTCATCACAGCTTATTATGTTATGCAGCATCGAAACGAGGTGTCCATTCTTCATCACAGCTTATTATGTTATGCAGCGTAGAAATGAGGTGTCCATTCTTCATCAAAGCTTATCATGTTATGCAGCGTAGAAACAAGGTGTCCATTCTTCATCACAGCTTATTATGTTATGCAGCATAGAAACGAGGTGTCCATTCTTCATCACAGCTTATTATGTTATGCAGCATAGAAACGAGGTGTCCATTCTTCATCTCAGCTTATTATGTTATGCAGCGTAGAAACAAGGTGTCTATTCTTCATCTCAGCTTATTATGTTATGCAGCGTAGAAACAAGGTGTCCATTCTTCATCACAGCTTATTATGTTATGCAGCGTAGAAATGCGGTGTCCATTCTTCATCACAGCTTATTATATTATGCAGCGTAGAAACGAGGTGTCCATTCTTCATCTCAGCTTATTATGTTATGCAGCATCGAAACGAGGTGTCCATTCTTCATCACAGCTTATTATGTTATGCAGCATAGAAATGAGGTGTCCATTGTTCGTCACAGCTTATTGTGTTATGCTGCATTGAAATGAGGTGTCCATTCTTCATCACAGCTTATTATGATATGCAGCGTAGAAACAAGGTGTCCATTCTTCATCACAGCTTATTATGTTATGCAGCGGAGAAAAGAGGTGTCCATTCTTCATCACAGCTTACTATGTTATGCAGCGTAGAAATGAGGTGTCCATTCTTCATCACAGTTTATTATGTTATGCAGCATAGAAACGAGGTGTCCATTCTTCATCACAGCTAATTATGTTATGCAGCGTAGAAACGAGGTGTCCATTCTTCATCACAGCTTATTATGTTATGCAGCGTAGAAACGAGGTGCCCATTCATCATCACAGCTTATTATGTTATGCAGCGTAGAAACAAGGTGTCCATTCTTCATCACAGCTTATTATGTTATGCAGTGTAGAAACGAGGTGTCTATTCTTCATCTTAGCTAACGTTATGCAGCGTAGAAACGAGGTGTTCATTCTTCATCACAGCTTATTATGTTATTAAGCATCGAAATAAGGTGTCCATTCTTCATCACAGCTTATTATTTCATGCAGCGTAGAAACGAGGTGTCCATTCTTCATCACAGCTTATTATGTTATGCAGCGTAGAAACGAGGTGTCCATTCTTCATCACAGCTTATTATTTTATGCAGCATCGAAACGAGGTGTCCATTCTTCATCACAGCTTATTAGGTTATGCAGCATCGAAATGAGGTGTCCATTGTTCGTCACAGCTTATTTTGTTATGCAGCATAGAAATGAGGTGTCCATTCTTCATCTCAGCTTATTATGTTATGCAGAGTAGAAACAAGGTGTCCATTCTTCTTTACAGCTTATTACATTATGCAGCGTAGAAACGAGGTGTCCATACTTCATCTCAGCTTATGTTATGCAGCATAGAAAAGAGGTGTCCATTCATCACAGCTTATTATGTTATGCAGCATTGAAACGAGGTGTCCATTCTTCATCACAGCTTTTTATGTTATGCAGCGTAGAAACGAGGTGTCCAGTCTTCATCACAGCTTATTATGTTATGCAGCATCGAAATGAGGTGTCCTTTCTTCATCACAGCTTATTATGTTATGCAGCGTAGAAACAAAGTGTCCATTCTTCATCACAGCTTATTATGTTATGCAGCATCGAAACGCGGTGTCCATTCTTCATCACAGCTTATTATGTTATGCAGCGTAGAAACGAGGTGTCCATTCTTCATCACAGCTTATGTTATGCAGCATAGAAAAGAGGTGTCCATTCTTCATATCAGCTTATGTTATGCAGCATAGAAACGAGGTGTCAATTCTTCATCACAGCTTATTAGGTTATGCAGCATAGAAATGAGGTGTCCATTCTTCATCACAGCTTATTATGTTATGCAGCATCGAAACGAGGTGTCCATTCTTCATCACAGCTTGTTATGTTATGCAGCGTAGAAATGAGGTGTCCATTCTTCATCAAAGCTTATCATGTTATGCAGCGTAGAAACAAGGTGTCCATTCTTCATCACAGCTTATTATGTTATGCAGCGTAGAAACGAGGTGCCCATTCATCATCACAGCTTATTATATTATGCAGCGTAGAAACAAGGTGTCCATTCTTCATCACAGCTTATTTTGTTATGCAGCATAGAAATGAGGTGTCCATTGTTCATCACAGCTTATTATGTTATGCAGCATTGAAACGAGGTGTCCATTCTTCATCACAGCTTATTATGTTATGCAGCGGAGAAAAGAGGTGTCCATTCTTCATCACAGCTTACTATGTTATGCAGCGTAGAAATGAGGTGTCCATTCTTCATCACAGTTTATTATGTTATGCAGCGTAGAAACGAGGTGTCCATTCTTTATCACAGCTTATCATGTTATGCAGCGTAGAAACAAGGTGTCCATTCTTCATCACAGCTTATTATGTTATGCAGCATAGAAACGAGGTGCCCATTCATCATCACAGCTTATTATATTATGCAGCGTAGAAACAAGGTGTCCATTCTTCATCACAGCTTATTTTGTTATGCAGCATAGAAATGAGGTGTCCATTGTTCATCACAGCTTATTATGTTATGCAGCATTGAAACGAGGTGTCCATTCTTCATCACAGCTTATTATGTTATGCAGCGGAGAAAAGTGGTGTCCATTCTTCATCACAGCTTACTATGTTATGCAGCGTAGAAATGAGGTGTCCATTCTTCATCACAGTTTATTATGTTATGCAGCGTAGAAACGAGGTGTCCATTCTTCATCACAGCTTATTATGTTATGCAGCGTAGAAACGAGGTGCCCATTCGTCATCACAGCTTATTATGTTATGCAGCGTAGAAACAAGGTGTCCATTCTTCATCACAGCTTATTATGTTATGCAGTGTAGAACCAAGGTGTCCATTCTTCATCTCAGCTTATGTTATGCAGCGTAGAAACGAGGTGTCCATTCTTCATCACAGCTTATTATGTTATGCAGCATCGAAACAAGGTGTCCATTCTTCATCACAGCTTATTATGTTATGCAGCGTAGAAACGAGGTGTCCATTCTTCATCACAACTTATTATGTTATGCAGCGAAGAAACGAGGTGTCCATTCTTCATCTCAGCTTATGTTATGCAGCGTAGAAACGAGGTGTCCATTCTTCATCACAGCTTATTAGGTTATGCAGCATAGAAAGGAGTTGTCCATTCTTCATCATAGCTTATTATGTTATGCAGCGTAGAAACGAATTGTCCATTCTTCATCACAGCTTATTATGTTATGCAGCGTAGATATGAGGTGTCCATTCTTCATCACAGCTTATTATGTTATGCAGCGTAGAAACAAGTTGTCCATTCTTCATCACAGCTTATTATGTTATGCAGCGTAGAAACGAGGTGTCCATTCTTCATCACAGCTTATTATGTTATGCAGCATAGAATCGAGGTGTCCATTCTTCATCTCAGCTTATTACGTTATGCAGCGTAGAAACGAGGTGTCCATTCTTCATCACAGCTTATTATGTTATGCAGCGGAGAAATGAGGTGTCCATTCTTCATCACAGCTTACTATGTTATGCAGCGTAGAAACGAGGTGTCCATTCTTCATCACAGCTTATTATCTTATGCAGTGTAGAAACGAGGTGTCCATTCTTCATCACAGCTTATTATGTTATGCAGCGTAGAAACGAGGTGTCCATTCTTCATCACAGCTTATTATGTTATGCAGAGTAGAAACGAGGTGTCCATTGTTCGTCACAGCTTATTATGTTATGCAGCGTAGAAACGAGGTGTCCATTCTTCATCACAGCTTATTAGGTTATGCAGCATAGAAACGAGGTGTCCATTCTTCATCACAGCTTATTATGTTATGCAGCGTAGAAATGAGGTGTCCATTCTTCATCTCAGCATATGTTATGCAGCGTAGAAACGAGGTGTCAATTCTTCATCAAAGCTTATTAGGTTATGCAGCATAGAAATGAGGTGTCCATTATTCATCACAGCTTATTATGTTATGCAGCGTAGAAACAAGGTGTCCATTCTTCATCTCAGCTTATTATGTTATGCAGCGTACAAACGAGGTGTCCATTCTTCATCACAGCTTATTATGTTATGCAGCTTAGAAATGCGGTGTCCATTCTTCATCACAGCTTATTATGTTATGCAGCATCGAAACGAGGTGTCCATTCTTCATCACAGCTTATTATGTTATGCAGCGTAAAAACAAGGTGTCCATTCTTCATCACAGCTTATTATGTTATACAGCGAAGAAACGAGGTGTCCATTCTTCATTTCAGCTAATGTTATGCAGCATAGAAACGAGGTGTCCATTCTTCATCACAGCTTATTATGTTATGCAGTGTAGAAATGAGGTGTCCATTCTTCATCACAGCTTATTATGTTATGCAGCGTAGAAATGAGGTGTCCATTCATCACAGCTTATTATGTTATGCAGCGTAGAAATGTGGTGTCCATTCTTCATCACAGCTTATTATGTTATGCAGCATCGAAACGAGGTGTCCATTGTTCGTCACAGCTTATATGTTATGCAGCGTAGAAACGAGGTGTCCATTCTTCATCTCAGCTAATGTTATGCAGAGTAGAAACGAGGTGTCCATTCTTCATCACAGCTTATTATGTTATGCAGCATCAAAATGAGGTGTCCATTCTTCATCACAGCTTATTATGTTATGCAGCATAGACACGAGGTGTCCATTCTTCATCACAGCTTATTATGTTATGCAGCGTAGAAACGAGGTGTCCATTCTTCATCACAGCTTATTATGTTATGCAGCATAGAAATGAGGTGTCCATTCTTCATCACAGCTTATTATGTTATGCAGCATAGAAACGAGGTGTCCATTCTTCATCACAGCTTATTAGGTTATGCAGCATCGAAACGAGGTGTCCATTGTTCGTCACAGCTTATTATGTTATGCAGCATAGAAACGAGGTGTCCATTCTTCATCTCAGCTTATTATGTTATGCAGCGTAGAAACAAGGTGTCCATTCTTCTTTACAGCTTATTATGTTATGCAGCGTAGAAACGAGGTGTCCATTCTTCATCTCAGCTTATGTTATGCAGCGTAGAAATGAGGTGTCCATTCTTCATCACAGCTTATTATGTTATGCAGCGTAGAAACGAGGTGTCCATTCTTCATCACAGCTTATTAGGTTATGCAGCATAGAAACGAGGTCTCCATTCTTCATCACAGCTTATTATGTTATGCAGCATAGAAACAAGGTGTCCATTCTTCATCACAGCTTATTATGTTATGCAGCGTAGAAACGAGGTGTCCATTCTTCATCACAGCTTATTATGTTATGCAGCGTAGAAACGAGGTGTCCATTCTTCATCACAACTTATTATGTTGTGCAGCGTTGAAACGAGGTATCCATTCTTCATCTCAGCTTATGTTATGCAGCGTAGAAATGAGGTGTCCATTCTTCATCACAGCTTATTATGTTATGCAGCATTGAAACGAGGTGTCCATTCTTCATCACAGCTTATTACGTTATGCAGCATAGAAACGAGGTGTCCATTCTTCATCACAGCTTATTATGTTATACAGCATCGAAACGAGGTGCCCTTTCTTCATCACAGCTTATTATGTTATGCAGCATCGAAACAAGGTGTCCATTCTTCATCACAGCTTATGTTATGCAGCGTAGAAACGAAGTGTCCATTCTTCATCACAGCTTATTATGTTATGCAGCATAGAAACAAGGTGTCCATTCTTCATATCAGCTTATGTTATGCAGCGTAGAAACAAGGTGTCCATTCTTCATCACAGCTTATTAGGTTATGCAGCATAGAAACGAGGTGTCCATTCTTCATCACAGCTTATTATGTTATGCAGCATCGAAACGAGGTGTCCATTCTTCATCACAGCTTATTATGTTATGCAGCGTAGAAATGAGGTGTCCATTCTTCATCAAAGCTTATCATGTTATGCAGCGTAGAAACAAGGTGTCCATTCTTCATCACAGCTTATTATGTTATGCAGCGTAGAAATGAGGTGTCCATTCTTCATCACAGCTTATTATGTTATGCAGCTTAGAAATGAGGTGACCATTGTTCGTCACAACTTATCATGTTATGCAGCGTAGAAACGAGGTGTCCATTCTTCATCACAGCTTATTATGTTATGCAGCGTAGAAACGAGGTGTCCATTCTTCATCTCAGCTTATGTTATGCAGCGTAGAAATGAGGTGTCCATTCTTCATCACAGCTTATTAGGTTATGCAGCATAGAAACGAGGTGTCCATTCTTCATCACAGCTTATTATGTTATGCAGCATAGAAACGAGGTGTCCATTCTTCATCACAGCTTATTATGTTATGCAGCATCGAAACAAGGTGTCCATTCTTCATCACAGCTTATTATGTTATGCAGCATAGAAACGAGGTGTCCATTCTTCATCACAGCTTATTTTGTTATGCAGCATAGAAATGAGGTGTCCATTCTTCATCACAGCTTATTATGTTATGCAGCGGAGAAATGAGGTGTCCATTCTTCATCACAGCTTACTATGTTATTCAGCGTAGAAACAAGGTGTCCATTCTTCATCTCAGCTTATTATGTTATGCAGCGTAGAAATGAGGTGTCCATTCTTCATCACAGCTTATTATGTTATGCAGCATAGAAACAAGGTGTTCATTCTTCATCACAGCTTATTATGTTATGCGGCGTAGAAACGAGGTGTCCATTCTTCATCTCAGCTTATTATGTTATGCAGAGTAGAAACGAGGTGTCCAGTCTTCATCACAGCTTATCATGTTATGCAGCATCGAAATGAGGTGTCCATTCTTCATCACAGCTTATTATGTTATGCAGCGTAGAAACGAGGTGTCCATTCTTCATCACAGCTTATCATGTTATGCAGCATAGAAACGAGGTGTCCATTCTTCATCACAGCTTATTATGTTATGCAGCATAGAAACGAGGTGTCCATTCTTCATCACAGCTTATTATGTTATGCAGCGTAGAAACGAGGTGTCCATTCTTCATCACAGCTTATTATGTTATGCAGCGTAGAAACGAGGTGTCATGTCTTCATCACAGCTTATTATGTTATGCAGCATAGAAACAAAGTGTCCATTCTTCATCACAGCCTATTATGTTATGCAGCGTAGAAACGAGGTGTCCATTCTTCATCACAGCTTATTATGTTATGCAGCGTAGAAACGAGGTGTCATATCTTTATCACAGCTTATTATGTTATGCAGCATCGAAATGAGGTGTCCAGTCTTCATCACAGCTTATTATGTTATGCAGCATAGAAACAAGCAGCAGGCTGGGGCCATGTTTTGGTTGTCTGTTCAGTTTGTGTTTGAAAGTTGGTAACCCACAATTCCATTGGAGTGGGTTGGGTTACACAATTATGTATGCAAATTTTATGTTAATCGGTATACAGATTTGTACCTATATTTCATGGGCCTTTGTCCAGATTTTTGATGTTTCCAGATTGAGAGGTATGATGGGTATAGAGGAGTTCTAGCCCATGAGAAATACTCATTTTAATGTGACTAAGACAACATCATATATGTGCAGTTGTATAGCATGCAACATTTTAAACCACTGAGTTTGGGACTTGCAGTAGGGCACTGACAAGTTCATAAGGAGATTGACAGAGGTACAAAAAAGAGTGAGAATGTTTACAAACATGGTGTGTATCTATTCAATAGCTTGTGTCGGAATAGAAATGCCATGGGAAGCCACCTTTTTACACAATGTGTGAGAAACCATTGTTAACCAAGAGACTTACTGCCAAGGGGGTGGTCTCATTCCACAGGTAACACACTGTCTGTTCAAAATATGGTGTAGCAGTTATGCCCTCTAGTGTTTATATTCCGAGCCATTGTGCAGTGTGTTCCCTGTCACCTGTGCAGATGGTGATGGCTGGTTGCCTTGACATACTGTAACTTGTGTGACCATGTACTAATGTCTGATACACAGTGTGAGCAAACCGTACATTATACAGGTTTCATAAGGTGATTGCAAAGGGGTATGCATAATGTGATACTTTTTTGGAGGGTATTCTGAGGTCATTTGTATTGTACATGCAGATTTTCTCAAACTCCACAATGCTGTGAAGTATGTGTGTGTGTGTTTGTACCATTTATTGATTATGGATTCTCAGTGCAGGATGAGGTATTCTTGTGACCACGTTTGTGGTTCAATTTTTTTCCACTTCAGAAGTACTGGCTATACTTGTGGGCATGTCCAATTGGTAAGCATTCAGCATTAAAAGTGGTTTATCAACATACCTTGTATTAGATTATGTACATCCATCTATTTATCCATCAGTTATAGTCAAATTATGCCCAACGTTAAGTTCTTTACATCGTGCTGATGAAGTAGAAATGATTTGCAGGTAATATCAAAATATGTCAAAAGGAAACCAAGTAATATCCTAGGAAAAAATAGTAATTTTATAGTCCAACAACTGTAGAGTTTGCCTTGGGTGGAGTAAAATTAGTACTGGGTGGTACGAAGACTGAAAAACTTATAACAAAATTGCAATATTTGCCATGAACCAGCCCTATACCTCTGACCACTGCCTTTTACTAAAGAACCTACAGTGGCTATAATTCTCCCAACATCTCCTTTTATCATAACTTCAAATAATGCACTCCATCCTCAACAAACCCACTACCTGCCCCACCCTCTCTTCTCTAGTGTCCTACTACATCCCAAATTGTTCACTCTGTAGCTCTGACCAACATCTCCGGGATAATTACAAGTTCAATAAAACCATTGGCAAACTTCTCTACAAACGCTTAGCATCTCAAGCCTGGAACAAACTCCCTTTTGATGTAAGAAGTATTACCCACAGAAATAGCTTCAAAAAAGAACTAACAGACACCCTCTCAAACTCATGTATCTGCTCCTGCCAGGACCCTACATAAACCCCTCTGCTCCTTCTTTACTCTTGTTATAATATTTTTTCAGCTCTACCTCCCTGGAGTGTCCAGTGTTTTATATATCTGCTTCACTTACCTTAGTGATGTATCAAGTTATGTTTCAACGTATGTTTCAATCTATGCATTAACTTATGTTTCAATTTATTGTTTCAATGTATATTTCAAGCTATGTACTGTTTAAAATGTTTGTTTCACAATGCATATCACGTTCTGCAGCTTTTCTCCTCAGGTCTCCACTGAAAATGGGCTCAGGCTCAGGTGGACCAACCTGGTTAACAAATGCAAAATGTAAAATAAATAAATTAAGTAATTAAAACTCAATCAGAAAAAAAAATTCTACTTTTCAGTGTAGACCTGGCAGCTTTAGTCTTAAGTAACTTTTTACAAGTAAGCGTATGAAAGTGGAGAGAAAGGAAATCCATTCCGTCTGTGGCTGTTATATTTACAGGGGTTTTACCCTGACAGTGTTAGTCTTCTAAGAGTCTTTTACCAACAACAAAATAATCTATCCAGTCTTCTTTCCCAGAAAGCCCTTCAGCAGCACTTCTGGTCACTGGTATGTTCCCAATCCACCAATGACATATTCTAAAATATGCACACAAAATATGCTCTGTATTACACAAGTGCTTTAACTGTAATAACTTCTGATGTAATACTCTGTTGTAAGATGTAAGTACTTCAAAACTACTAATGGAATATTTAATTGAAAACTAAAATTGTCCGCCTACTATTTCTACACACTGTTAGCTTACTAAATCACTAGAATAACTCACAAGAATTTTTTCCTTCTTTGCTGTCCTGTTTCTACAGTTAAACATGCTATCCTGCTTCTGTCAATAACTGTAACCATTATACAAACTTGTTTTCTATAAATATATTCAAATAATGATTGGTGCGTCTATATAATGTATTTCTTTATACTGTAAATTATATATAGTTCTTTCATTCTAAGTGGAGATTTTCTCCTCTGGCCTTCACTTAAAATGGCCATTTGCCCAGTCAGACTTTCCCGGTAAACAAATAAATAACTAAATAAATAAAATAAACTGGATTTATTCTTTTCTCCTAAAATGCAGGATATTTCCTTTCCTCTGTGTCTACACCTAAACCTTTCAATGTAAACACCTCCATTACATGCAGTCAGTAACTCCACCACCACCTTCTTCTTCTTCTAGGAGATGGACGTGCAGTAAACCTGAAAACTGTTTGATGGCCAGTCCACTTACCTAGTAAGGAATTAGTTAAACAAGCAAAACAAAGCAACAGACAAATAAACAAACTGTCATGTTTCTGAAGTTAGCTACTAATTAAGTTCAGGTCATTGCTGAAATCATAACAGCTTTGCTAGTTAATTGCCGTAAAGTAGTTCAGCTTATAAGTTAGCTGATTAAGTTCAGGTCATAAGACGTGGGCTGTGCCTACAAATTGTCTGTTGTGATTAGTGCAGTACACCAATAAACCAGATGGTGCAGCTGTAGCATTGTCACCTCACAGCAAGAGGTTCTCTGGTTTGAGTCTTGACTGGAATGCCTCCTATGTAGGGTCTGCATGTTTTCTGTGGGTTTTCTCTGGTTTCTTACCCTGTTACAAAGACATGCATCTGGAACATTTCTCCCTGAGACTCTGCTGAAAATTGGCTTTGTTCCAAGTTGGACTTTCCTGGTTAACAAATGTTAAATAAATGAATAAGTCAGCTGACAGGCTGTCTGCATTTTTAACATGGGCACCAGCGGTGTTTTATTCTGCTTTATAGGCAGGTCAGGTGTGGTGTAGCTTTGTCTCTCTGTAGAAATTATATAAAGGATGTGATGTAAGGAAAATGTCATCATGCTGGGTACGGAGGAGTGAAAGGGTGTGCAGGTATCACTTTGTAGAAAAAGAAAAAAGTAACAGGTATTATGTTATGTTTTGCTATAGAACTAAGATCAGATTTACATATTTTACAGAGTGTGATTGCACCAGAAAGGTATAACCTAATACCCCTTCACTATTTCTTACCATGGGATGCTTTTGTAATAAAGATCAAAGAGAGGCAAAAGAAATTAGGAACAAAAAGATCGTGATAGTCACTAAAGTGTATGTGTCACATTCAGAAGCATCTTTATTTTACAATTAGTTTTTCAGACCTTTGTTAACCAGGTATGTCTGCTGACAGAAGTGTCCCTGTTGTGGATTTCAGGGGTGACTCAGGAATACTGGCTATGTGATTTGCTCATAGCCACATAGTAAGTAAAAGGAGATGGAAAGAATCAAACCCCAAACCTTTACTACAGAAAGTACCTCACTGATCATTCAAAGTGTTAACCTTCTGCTCCATGGTACATTTGCTAGTGATTTTCGTAAAAATGACATTTATTTTGCATTGTTTGACTTTTTTAAGTTTAGTATATACTTAGTTGTGTGGTGGTACTGTGGTAACGTTGTCGCCTTACAGTAAGACGTTGTCCTGTTCGATTCTCAGCTAGAGCGTCTTCTGTGTGGAGACATGCATGAATGGGCATACCTTCATTGAAGGTTGTGCATCAAGGCAGGCAACTCGGCATGTAAAAATCTACTGCCAATCATTAGCAGTCCGGAGTTCCACTGTGGCGACCCCTAACCAGGAAAAGCCGAAAGACACAAATATACTTAGTTGTGTCTATACCCACACATGCAAAACAGTACTACAACATGTATTAAATAATTATTTATAAACACCTACAAAAATATACCTGAAAAATATTATAAATAAAAAAAAAACATAGTTCTTTGGCAGAGCTGTTTCTTACTAATATTGTAGTTTTACTGCTACATCTTCACATAGTTTTTCAATGTTAAGTTGTTCCATCTGCAAGACCTAGCTGACAACTTATCTTTCTTTGAAGTAATATTTACCTAATAAACTAAAAAAGTGGAAGCAACATCTTCATACAGCACACAACAAAGTAAAATTTTATTAAGCTCTTTTCATCTTAAAACCAATGCCAGTCTTCCTCAGATAAAACCTGCCCACAGAAATGCAGAAGCTTTTATATGAAAGTTATGCCCCACCTCATAATGACATAATCTTACAGGCATACAAAACATTGACTAAACCATGTCAAAAATATATTTAAATATTTACTTATAAAATCTTTTAAAAATTATTATGTTTTAACAAAGAAAGTGTCACGTAGCAAAAATTTAAAGGTAAAATCACCTTTGAAATGCTTTCAGTTTGAGAAAACTAGTAATAGACAATAGTTCATCAAGTCCTAGAAAGTTAGTAGCATTAAAATTACTTGCTGAAACAATTATTTTATTTCCAGGTGTAATCCAAAAGGACCAACTCTGTTTCTCCAGTATTGAAAATTTGAAGTGATGACCAGGAAAAGCAGCTACATGCCTAGCTAGGGTGTTAGCTACATTTAACTTAGAAATGGCATAAAGATGTTCTTTTATTCTTTCTTTCAACTTGCGTTCTGTTTTCCATATGTAATAAGCAGAGCTGCATTCATATAGGGCAATATAAACTATGCCCTTACTATTTCATTCATATAGGGCAATATAAACTATGCCCTTACTATTACATTCATATAGGGCAATATAAACTATGCCCTTACTATTACATTCATATAGGGCAATACAAACTACTTGTGGTATTGTTACATTCCCGTAAGAAATCATCTGACCTAGTTGTCATGTTGGCTGCCCTTACCAGCTGCTCTTTAACTACTGATTTATTTTGCTTAAAAGGATGTGCACTTGAAAAATGTAGAAATGCTTTTGAATAAGTGCTCTTAGATCACAATGTGTAGTACTGCTACAACCCATCAGAATCTTCAAATTAAGTCTTCTCATATATAATTTCAAATCAATTAACACATCTGACATCCAAGCTCTTTTAGAAATGGCAAATGTGAAACCTTTCTCAAACAAATTTGCATGCTCTTTACTAACAACAGGTGAAGATAAATTATAAATATTAAAGTCACCAGTCGCATTAGAAACAATACAGACAGTGTCCATGCTTATATTATCTGTAAAATTATTTCCTGTTTCTAAGACCTCCATGTCTGTCTGCGTTGTGGGTTGCCATTCCATCACCCTTTGGGATTGTGGAAAGAATGCCCATATGCTCTCCTCAAATTCCCCTGTATGTACTGCTTGTCCTTCAAGTGCTCCGATCTTCTTAAAGGTGGGGATGCTGACTCCAAAGGGGGGAGATTCCCCATCAGTGTTAGGGCTTGCTGCTGCTTCAGTGTTACCATTCTCTAAATGTGGTCTAATTGGTTGATTAAGTCTGTTAGTAAACTTATTAACCCATTGTTGTGATTTTGGGAGTAGAGATAGGCAGCATTGCATTGATAATCTATTTTAACCCTTTGAATCTTTTGGGATTTATAGTGCTATATAGCAGTAAGCTGTCTATCAATATTATAAAAATATTTTGCATACTGGCTTTTAAAAACTTCATAGTCTCTATGTTCAAGAATGTTATTATTAAGCTTTTGTAGTTCCTGTAATTAACCTTGCATCTGTATGTTGTTGTGTTTCACTATGAGCTCCATGTTTATCAAAATGTTGTAGCAGTTCTGTGTGCATGGGAGAGTTACCCACCCAGCCCTGGGGGAAACTTCCATACCTTCGGCCCCTTAGGTATGATGTTAGTTCTAACAGATTCTAATAAGTATTCATTTTCAAGCTGTAATTTATGTACCTTGAGGAGCTTGTATTCAAAAGTGTCCAATTATTCACTAATAGCTACACACATAGACCCAGGTTGTCGTAGTGGATGAACAAAACAAACTTTCACTGCAACCAGTCATCCATTTTAGGAGCTATTTGGATAGCTTCCATAAACTACCTTCCATCTAATCCCACAACTGAGGGTGAAGCAGCAGGAATAATATTAACAGAATCCTTCTACTTAATGGACTGAAAAATAGGATAAACCTCTCTTTTAGTAGAACCATGGGATGGTTGAAAATGATTATCCTACTGCATACTATCCACTTTTCCTGACAAATGTTGTACCAACATAGTTAAATTGCTGACAGACCACTGCAGCTCATTACGTTCTACATCAGAAAACAAAGATGGTGAACTACTCTGACTGATTGCCGCCATAAAACAAACACATTTCACTGAGAAAAAAACCACAAAACCTGCATAAACTAAGGAAAATATGGAAACAGCATCTTCACAGAGCACACAGCAAACTAAAATGTTAAGCGCTTTTCATCTTAAAACCAATGCCAAACTTCCTCAGATAAAACCTGGCCCACAAAAATGCAGAAGCTTTTAGACAAAAGTCATGCCTCACCTCATAATGACATCATCTTAAAGCATACAAAACATGACTAAACCATACCAAAAAATATATTTAAATACTCACTTATAACACCTTTTAAAATAATTATTACTTTTAACAACAAAGCGATAACAATAATGGCCCCGCAGAAGACAATAGTAGCTCATTGGTTCTAGCCACTTCTGAAGTTCAGCTTCATTACAAAAGTTCTTTTTTCACTACCTTCTCTATGGATTATAGAATTATAGAAGGCATTTTGAAAAAGAACTGGGTCATAATTAGAGAGAATCCTGAATGGGTAAAGAAGCTGGGTGAATATCCTGTAATCACATATAGGCAGGCACAGTCTCTTAAGAATGTTTTTGAAACAAAAGAAAAAACTATGTGTACCAATGTTGTGAAAGGACCAGCCAAATATAACATGCACAATGTTTGTATGTTAAAACTTATAATGTTATTAGCATCAACAGGGAAAGTTTCACTGTCCACAGCTTAGTCAACTGTAATAGTAAGAGCGTAGTTTATATTGCCCTATACGAATGTAACAGTAAGGGCGTAGTTTATATTGCCCTATACGAATGTAATAGTAAGGGCGTAGTTTATATTGCCCTATACAAATGTAATAGTAAGGGCGTAGTTTATATTGCCCTATATGAATGTAATAGTAAGGGCGTAGTTTATATTGCCCTATATAAACGTAATGGTAAGGGTGTAGTTTATATTGCCCTATATGAATGCAGTTCTGCTTATTACATATGGAAAACAGAACACAAGTTGAAAGAAAGAATAAAAGAACATATGTATGCCATTTCTAAGTTAAATGTAGCTAACACCCTAGCTAGGCATGTAGCTGCTTTCCCTGGTCATCACTTCAAATTTTCGAAACTGATTCTCAGTGCTAGGGGTGGTCCTTTTGGATTACACCTGGAAATGAAATAATTTTTTCAGCAAGTAATTTTAATGCTACTAACTTTTTAGGGCTTGATGAACTATTGTCTATTACTAGTTTTCTCAAATTGAAAGCATTTCAAAGGTAATTTTACCTTTAAATTTTTATCTAAGTGACACTTTCTTTGTTGTTAAAACATAATAATTATTTTAAAAGGTTTTATAAGTAAATATTTAAATATATTTTTGACATGATTTAGTCATTGTTTTGTATGCGTTTAAGATGATGTTGTTGAGGTGGGGCATGACTTTTTTATAAAAGCCTCTGCATTCTTGTAGGCCATGTTTTATCTGAGGAAGTCTGGTACTGGTTTTAAGATGAAAATCACTTAATAAAATTGTTGTTTCTTATGTGCTCTATGAAGACGCTGCTTGTGCTTTTTCTTTATGCAGTTTCTGTGTTTTCTTTTCTCACTGAAGTAATAATTGTCTAATGATTCATTAAGTGTGGAAATACATCAGCCTATGCATTGATTTTAGGTAGTGAGGCATTTTGGGTTTGATCTTTCATGCTGTGAAGTCAAGAGTTTCAAGTCCCAGGAAAAAAATTATGGGGGAGTATCCTAACCAATAAAATAAAATGCAAAACCAACACACCTTTTGCATCAAAAATGTATAATTTGCTATTTTATATAGTAGGAAGGACATAACCAACTTCAAAGGTTTGTTACACTTGTGTCAGAAAGTGAGTGCAAAGACTTTTCTTGATAGCTAATTTAATTTCCTGTTTTTTATGCAAGGATTGCAGCTATGCTGGGTATGTGTTTAATAAGTCATGCCCCACAACAGTTTCAAACATTATTACATGCTATACGGAAGTGTAAACTGCAGTGTATATTATCTCATCTGATTTCCTTTCTTTGTTAATTAAATTCCCCAGCATGTTTGAATGTGCGCAATTAAGTAATTGTACAGTTTTACTGAACGACTGAATGTCTATATTTATACTCTAAACAAATAAGAGAAGGAATAAACAGCACATACCAACAGGATGTTTGACAGATCCGGCATGACAATTTTTATTTAATTATCTGTAAATGAGGTAAAACCAGCGAAGACAAACCTGTTTCAGGAGTGACTCAGGACCACTCTCAGTTTATATGATTTGTTGAGATTAACACAGGGAGTAGGTGCAGACTGTGGACTAGATGATAAAGTTCATTAGAAAAAAAGTGATAGTCATTCTCATCTATGGTAAATGGCAGGCAATGCTTTATACCATGCAGTGAAATAAGGTATCATACAGCCTCATCAGAATAGGCACAGCATCTGTGGGGAACATACATTAAAATACATCAGCACACGTTTAGGTCCATATTGGTTTTAGTTCTGTGAAGTTATTATAGATTCATGAGATAAATTTGAGATTTCCAACCCATTGTTCCAAGTTACATTTAAATAGGGTTAGGAATGAACTTTGCTTAACATGGATAGGGAACCTATTCTTGAGAAGAGGTATCTTTGAGACATATACTTGTCCCTCTAACATGCCCTGTATATGTTGCATACGAGGTTTATGTCCTTAAAGCAGATATTTCTAATGCTATTTCTTTTGTGAATTGTGGGAGGGTGACCTAATGGTTAAGGGTGGGAGGGTGACCTAATGGTTAAAGTGTTTGCCTTACAAACACAAGGTACAGGGTTTGAATCTCACAGGGGATAATTGGCTAGGCTTAAAATGGCTCGCAAGGGCAGTTAGCCTAGTACTAACCTATGAACCTATGAACCTATGAACCTATCAGTGAGGAATCAGAGAATGCCTTCTAGCAGAAGCATAGATCCCCATGCAGCAGCTTGCAGGACACTGACTATAGGGACAGAGCTTTGAGAGGTTGCATAAGACTTGTTTACTTCCTGTATTATTTTTATGAGGGGCCTCTGTGGTCTCTCAAGCTGTTTCAAGTGGTTGATCAGGTAAATGCCGAATAGTGCATTGTAGTCAATGATTGGTCAGATGAGGGACGGGTATAGTGAAACAATGATCTCCTTGGACCTGAATGCCATCCCCTTACTTACAAGTTGTGCAATACCGAATGATTTTCTCACCATAGTAAACACTTTGTGGTCAAAAGTCAGGTGACTGTCAGCATGCTTTCCCAGATCCCTGACCAATGGATCTACTATTTGGGGTGTATTATCAATGTAGTGATTTATAGGGCTGGCCATCTTTACAAGGGTTACTGTTATGCACTAGAGTTTATGACTGCCATATCCAATGGCTGGACATTCACTATACACAAAGCAGTGGACTGAAATGTCATGCTTTTTAATAAAATGTAAATAAAAATAAATGTAGCATCCATTTCAGATTCTGTGATAAGGAAACTCTCAGGGCAGGTATTATGGATGGATAAAACATCCCTGTTTAAATTCAGCAGGAAAGTTAGGGTCATACAATGGTCCAGATTCCTAAACAGTTTGTTGTGACATAACCTCCCCAAATGAGCATATTACATCACAGAAAAGCCTCTGCCGTTCTCGATTCAGCATATGTTAAACAGGGAATGGCAGAACTTACACCCAGTTTGAAAAGAGGAAATCAGGAACTCCATGCTGAACTAATTTAGCAATGTACATTGGCAAGCCTTGCCAACATATAAGGCCAAATCAGTGACAAAGCACATTGAAATGAATGGGCTTCATGGCCTGGCAGAAGTTCCTCCTATATATGGAAGCAGATACTGCGGTTGGTACTGAGTGGAAAGGAGTACTGCCTGTAGTACCTACTTCCACATACAGGTGGAGTAGTACAGCAGCTGTCCAGAAGTGGAGGAGCTGTCTAGCTGGTACCTGTTTGCAGCAAGTTACAGGCATCAAAATATAATCATTGGGAAGCAGGCAGCCCATCTAGCATTACCAACACCCTCCACACCCACAGCAGCAGGTTTTATCTCAACCAGCACCACATTATCCCCAAATGAAGACAGTGAAATAAAAAGTTGCATTCATTACTACAACAGATTTTTGAAAAACAGTATATAGATCAAGAAACTTTGATATGTTTGGAAAAAGAAGCATCCGAGGAAGTGTAAAAATGTAAACAACAAAACCTAGAGATGTTTGAAAAGTATAAAAAAGAAATATGGACATGGGAAAGAAAGAGAGATTTGATATGGTGCAATATTTATGCAAAGGAGAAAGCCATGTTAATTAATATAGAGAAGGCAGCCCCAAAGATATTCAAAGAGAAATACAGGCAAACTCATCCAGATATGGAAAATTTCACAATAAAAAAATTTATATCACAAAGATGGAATGTGGAAAAGATTAGTAAAGCAGAAGTTAAAGAAATAGAAGTTGTAGTTATGGAGTGCCTGTGAAGTGAAAGGTTTAATGTAGAAGGTCTAAAACAGACTACATCACAGCATGATGGAGTGAGTCTCCAGAATAAGGAAAAGCAAGAAGACCAGGAGACGTGAAGAAGAAATATGGACATGGAAAGGAAAAGAGATTTAATATGGTGTAATATTTATGCAAAGGAGAAAGCAAAACTAACCGGTACAAAGAGATCACCACAAAAGATATTCAAAGAAAATACAGGCAAAGGAATCCGGATATGGAAAACTTCACAACACAAAAAAATAATAAGACAAAGAGGAAAAGTAGAAAAGGAGATCAGTAATGGAGAAGTTAAAGAAACAGAAACTGAGGTTATGGAGAACCTGCAAAGTGAAGGATTCAGTGTAGAAAATCTAACTCAGAAAGCACCACAGCAGGATAGAGCAATGGCTATCCAAATTAAGGGGAACCAGTGGAACAGGAAGCAATCAGTCAGGTTCCATATCAAGATATTCTGGAGCCTTCCACAGGAAACCATTATAAACGTTCACTTGAAGCTGGACAGCAAGGGAAGGAAAAGGAGACTGTGGAAACTCTGATGCATCCAATGCTGAGGAGTGATAGGCCAGTGAGTTCCCATGTGACAGAGCAACGGATAGCGCAGGATGAAACTGAAGAGAATGCGCCACAGGAAGATAGACGTGATAAAAGTAATGCACAATATTAGAACAGACCAGGATCTATCATGCACTATCGCAAATAACAAACTAAAAGTTTCAGCACAGGTGGAAAAACTTAGAAGATACATTAAATATAAAGGAAAAGTACAAAATAAGCAATTTACTGATGACCCAAAAATGTTTTATAGAGAATCGGGGAACAAATGTAAAAGGAATTCAAAGACCTCAAAAAATGAAGAAATACTGTAAATGCATTTTGGAGAAGTATCTATGAAGATCCTGTGGAACACAACAAAGATGCTAAATGGATAGAAGAAGTAAAAGAAAGAATAAGAAGTTTAAAGGTACAGGATATGAAATGGGATGAAGTAACAGCCAGAGAGATTGAAACAAAGTTAAGAAAAGTCTCTAATTGGAAAACCCCAGGCCCAGATGCAGTACCTCATTTTTGGTTAAAAGCATTAACATCTTTGCACTAGGACTTAGCCATGAGTAAGAACTATTTATATGCACACCCTGAATAGACACCAACTTGGCTAACAACAGGTAAAACAATGTTCTAACTTAAGACTGAACCTGCAAGTTTCCCCAAAAATTAGAGACTAATAACTTGCCTCCTGACAATTTATAAACTATACATGGAAAATGATACTGACAGAGTTTATAGTCATCTAGAAGAAAACTCAATTATGGCAGTAGAACAAAAGGGCAATACAAGAAAGTCATATGAAACAAAGGACCATTTAATGTTAAATAAAGTTATAGTGGAGAACTGTAAAAAGGGGAAGACTCTAAGTATGGCATGGATTGACTACAAAAAAGCATTTGATAGTATCCCACATTCATGGATAAAAGAGTGCTTAAAAATGTAAAAGATACACCCTACACTGATCGACTACATTACAGTGACCATGAAACAGTGGCAGATTACATTGCAATTAAACCATGATAAAGGACAAATTATTATCCCAGAGATAATATTCTGCCTTGCCCTTAACCCATTAAGCTGTCTACTTAACAGCTTAGGTCATGGCTATAATTTGGCTAACAACAAAGTGTAAAGACTTCTCATCTTCTATTTGTCGATGATTTAAAACTGCATAGCTTATCAAATGAGGAACTGAAACCACAGCTGCAGGCTGGTAAAACTTTTTCAGATGATATTAGAATGTAATTTGTTTTTGATAAGTGTGCAAAAGCAACCTTCAAAGCAGGAAAGCTGCAGCACCAAGAAAACATCAGTTTGGGACAAGAATGTCCAATAAAAGAACTTGAGCAAGAGAGACTGTATGAATACTTGGGAAATGATGAAGAATCAGCAATAAAACACGAAAAAATGTATATGAAACTTAATAAGGAATACTTCAGAAGGCTTAAATTAATCCTGAAAACAACACTTATGTCTAGGAACAAAATCCAAGCTATAAATCAATTTGCTCTCCTGTCCTAACTTATAGTTTTGGAGTGATTGATTGGCCCCAAAATGTGTTGGATAAATTAGATATCAAAACAACTTCATGCTCACCAAATGATCGATTAAAATCAATGCATCCCAAGATTATATATTCCCCATTATGAAGGAGGGATGGGCCTCCTTGAAATTGATTAGATGTACGGATCTGCAATTGTGGGACTCCACACATATCTGCTGACCTCACAAGACCCAAATGACTGAAAGTTTTGAAACATGAGAAGAATAAATCCAAGATGATTTATCTGCTTAACCTAGCAGAAGCATATTGCTGTCAAGCAGGAATGGAAATCAAACCTGAAGCAGATAAAAGTCAGGCGCAACTGAATGTGCCAAAAAACAAAAGAAAGAATATAAGGTGAAGGATCAGATGAGAAGGGAAGAAATGTGGAAAAAGCATAAATATAATTGTAAGTATAGAAAACTTCTGGAAGAACCTCATGTTGATCAGGAACAAATGCAGGAATGGTTAAGGAGAGGTGAATTCAAACCAAGAGATGAAAGATTGATATTGGCAGCTCAAGACAGTGGGCTACGTACACGCTGGTTTACAAAGTCCATTGAACATGTAGGAGAAACACACAAATGTAGGTTTTGTAAAATCGAATTGGAAACAGTTGCACACCTTGCTGCTGGTTGTGACATACTAATGGCAGAAGGCTGTATACTGAAAGGCATAATAATGTGGCGAGGCTGTTGCACTGGGGATTGTGCAAACATTATGGTACTGAAGTGACTGAAAAACACTGCAAAAATGAACCTCAAAGCATCAAAGAAAATGATGAAGTTTACATTATATGGGATCATCCATTACCAATGACTGAAAAGATAGATGTTAGAAAACCGACTATAGTGGTCCAAGAAAAGAAGACAAGAGTAGCATTGCTCATTGAAATCACCACACCCAGTGACTACATTATCCTGTGTACAGAGGGACACAGAGTTATGAAATATTAGGATCTGCAGGCAGAAACGAGAGCAATGTGGAAGAAGGATAACCAGACAGTTCCAATAGTAGTAGGAGCAACAGGTCTTATAAAAGAGTCTACAAGCATATTTAGATATGCTACCAATGTATGTAACTCCATATGAACTGCAGAAGGAGTCATTACTGGACACATTGTGGGTGCTGTGAGGAGCACTTTTGGCTGACATCAGAGTGAAATAATACTAATTTCATGAACTTTAATCATACTTTGACTTAGGAATGGGGTCCATTTCCATCATGGTATTAGAAACCCAAAAGATTTGGAGAAATTGAAAAGGGCAAGACAGTGACAGTGAAAGACAGCAATGTGCAACCCCACCACTTCTCCCAGATGCTGTCATGCAAAGTTATTGGCAGCACAGAAGAAGCAGCAATATCTAGTCCACCTCTATGGGCCATGACAAGAGCACAGTCACTGTGTGGCACACCGAACAATATGATGCTTGTATTGCTAATTAAAGGCCGCACTGAGTAGAGCGTGGTCAGTCTTACTATCCATCAACATCTCTGCTTGTGACATCTCCACTTATGATACAGGAAGGGGGATAGTGAGGGTCACAACCATCACAGACATCTCCGCTTATGATACAGGAGGGAGGACAGTGAGGGTCACAGCCATCTCAGACATCTCTGCAAATGATACAAAGGGAAGATACTTAGGGTCCCATCTATCTCAGAAATCTCCACTTGTGATACAGGAAGGCAGATATTGAGGGTCATACCCATCTCAGACATCAGAAGGGGGGACAGTGAGGGTCTTAGACATCTCCACGTATGATACAGGAAGGAAGACACTGAGGGTCCTAGCTATTGAAGACCTCTCTGCCTATGATACAGGAAGGAGGAGACTTAGGGTCAGAGCCATCTCAGACATCTCTGCTTATTTATTTTATTTTATTTATTTTATTTTACATTTGTTGACCGGGCTAGTCTGGCTGGATACATGTCCATTTTCAGCAGAGGCCCGAGGAGAAAAGCTCCACTATAAACTAAGTAAATTACAATAAGATAAAAATCTACTATTCTAAGATATAGCTACAATCAGAGAAATAGAAAAACATAGGACTGAAAGGATAAATTCAAAGAAAATCAAGTTAAAAATATGCAGATAATTAAATATCATACAATTGTGCAAAATGTACATACTTAAAAACTCAACAGTAAAAGGAATAGAACTAATGTAGTGCAGAGATGAAAAAGAGTGGAGGAGAAACAGCTTATGATACAAGAGGGGGGCTAGTGAGGGTCACAGCCATCTCAGACTTTAATGCTTATGACACAGGAGGGAGGATACTTAGGGTCACAGCCATCTCAGACATTTCTGCTTATGATACAGGAGGAAGCATAGTGAGGGTCACAGCCATCTCAGACATCAATGCTTATGACACAGGAGGGAGGATACATAGGGTCACAGCCATCTCAGACTTTAATGCTTATGACACAGGAGGGAGGATACTTAGGGTCACAGCCATCTCAGACATTTCTGCTTATGATACAGGAGGAAGCATAGTGAGGGTCATAGCCATCTCAGACATCAATGCTTATGACACAGGAGGGCGGATAGTGAGGGTCACAGCCATCTCAGACTTTAATGCTTATGACACAGGAGGGAGGATACTTAGGGTCACAGCCATCTCAGACATTTCTGCTTATGATACAGGAGGAAGCATAGTGAGGGTCACAGCCATCTCAGACATCTCTGCTTATGACACAGGAGGGAGGATACATAGGGTCACAGCCATCTCAGACTTTAATGCTTATGACACAGGAGGGAGGATACTTAGGGTCACAGCCATCTCAGACATTTCTGCTGATGATACAGGAGGAAGCATAGTGAGGGTCATAGCCATCTCAGACATCAATGCTTATGACACAGGAGGGAGGATAGTGAGGGTCACACCCATCTCAGACTTTAATGCTTATGACACAGGAGGGAGGATACTTAGGGTCACAGCCATCTCAGACATTTCTGCTGATGATACAGGAGGAAGCATAGTGAGGGTCATAGCCATCTCAGACATCTTATGACACAGGAGGGAGGATAGTGAGGGTCACACCCATCTCAGACTTTAATGCTTATGACACAGGAGGGAGGATACTTAGGGTCACAGCCATCTCAGACATTTATTTATTTATTTATTTATTTTACATTTGTTAACCGGGCTAGTCTGGCTGGATACATGTCCATTTTCAGCAGAGGCCTGAGGAGAAAAGCTCCGCTATAATACTAAATTATACAGTTTAAAGAAACTAAAACACTAAATCAAGTAAACACTCAAACAATAAAACAATGAAAAACATTGAAAACATTGACTGCAAAAAAAAAGCGAAGTACAAATGAATATATAGTATTGCTGATATAGTCAGGCCAGATAAGTGTCTATTTTCTGTAAAGGGTTAAGGAGGAAAGCTCCACTGTCATACTAAAAAAGAAAGAAACAAACATTGTCAAAGAGAGAGATACTATATAATATATAATATACAGTTCTGCTTATGATACAGGAGGAAGCATAGTGAGGGTCACAGCCATCTCAGACATCTCTGCTTATGACACAGGAGGGAGGATAGTGAGGGTCACACCCATCTCAGACTTTAATGCTTATGACACAGGAGGGAGGATACTTAGGGTCACAGCCATCTCAGACATTTCTGCTTATGATACAGGAGGAAGCATAGTGAGGGTCACAGCCATCTCAGACATCAATGCTTATGACACAGGAGGGAGGATACATAGGGTCACAGCCATCTCAGACTTTAATGCTTATGACACAGGAGGGAGGATACTTAGGGTCACAGCCATCTCAGACATTTCTGCTTATGATACAGGAGGAAGCATAGTGAGGGTCATAGCCATCTCAGACATCAATGCTTATGACACAGGAGGGAGGATAGTGAGGGTCACACCCATCTCAGACTTTAATGCTTATGACACAGGAGGGAGGATACTTAGGGTCACAGCCATCTCAGACATTTCTGCTTATGATACAGGAGGAAGCATAGTGAGGGTCACAGCCATCTCAGACATCTCTGCTTATGACACAGGAGGGAGGATAGTGAGGGTCACACCCATCTCAGACTTTAATGCTTATGACACAGGAGGGAGGATACTTAGGGTCACAGCCATCTCAGACATTTCTGCTTATGATACAGGAGGAAGCATAGTGAGGGTCATAGCCATCTCAGACATCAATGCTTATGACACAGGTGGGAGGATACATAGGGTCACAGCCATCTCAGACATCAATGCTTATGATACAGGAGGGGGTATAGTGAGAGTCACAGCCATCTCAGACATCTCCACTTATGATACAGGAGGGGGACAGTGAAGGTCACTGCCATCTCAGACATCTCTGCTTATGATATAGCAAGGAGATGACTTAGGGTCTCAGCCATCTCAGACATCTACACTTATGATACAGAAGGGGGGATAGTGACGGTCACAGCCATCATCAATTGCATAGCTGCCTAGAACCACATGGACATGTGAGGGACTTCAGGTTCAGTGGAGGCAGAGACATGATTTACATTAAATGGAGGTCATCAATGCAATAGATGATTTTATCGGATGACAATCAGGTGTCGACACTATAGGCTTCTGTCATGTGGACAGTGTATTAGTGGGACATGCAGAAGGAACAAAGTGCTCATGCAATGTGGCCTCTGCCTTTGGAAGGCATATGTAGCCCTAATGACTCATCGGACACAGACGTGGTGGAACCAGTGAAGGAGGACTTATATGGAGTGTGCCTACAATGAGCCACACTTCAGGCAGCTCTGCTATATGGTCACCCCATGTGGTGTGAGGAATGGTGATCCACTTACCATTACAGAACCTGAGTGTGCTCACTGTGATGTCATCCTCTGTGGTCTCAACAGGTATGCACACCCCCTGCCCATGGGCAATGCACACACTTCTGCACATGCCTGTATGGGCTAACATCTGCATGTGTGAATCAATATCAGTTTTTGATTACACATCACATTAAACTGGGCAGCGCTGTATATACAAATGGTCATATTAGTAGATTTCAACTGTATGTATACCCAGGTATGCCCAGTACTACATTGTACACTAATTGTCTGCCATATTCAAAACAAACCTGAAAAAACATGCATTTCTGCAACTCTGCTCATCTCTCACTCTGGAGGTATATTCTGTGTCATACATAGGATCATCTTACTGGACTTTTTTCTTGTTTGTAAATCTGTGGTGGTTCAGTAGGTTTCAATTTCTGAGGAAGTGTGGCTCTCCTAAGCCCTCCTCTCTGTGACAGCACAGTTATACAACACTCTTCATCATTCATCAACAAAAAGAAGTTATTTCTTACCATAATGTTCCATCTGTATTGTTGATCCTTGTTCAGTCATTACGCATGGGTATCGGTTCCGAGGTCGGAACCGAGCCGGCCATTTTCTAAGCTTGCGTCAGCTTCAAACTCTCAAGCTAAACTCTTACCCACAATCCCCCTCTGCCTGTTACCTCAGATTGAGTTTGCAAGTCAAAGAAGGTAGAGGTTACCTCTGGTCAAATAACCTAAGAGAACCGGATGGTGAGATCCAGTAGAAACCACAGGAGAGGGAAGGAGGGAGGGTCGTAATAACTGAACGAGGATCAACAATACAGATGGAACATTATGGTAAGACATGACTTCTTTATCTGATATTGTCAATCCTCATTCATTCCTTACGCATGGGACAGAGTCCCCAGCTACCTTTATTCCTGGGAAGCTCTCATGGAAGGACATTCCTGAGCACCATAGAACCAAAAGATGCTCTTCCCCTGGAGGCCAAGTCCAACTTGTAATGATTGATGATGGTATGAGACGTAGCCCAAGTTGCAGATGCACAGATGTCATGTAAAGAAGCTCTGTCATGGAAGGCAGCAGAAGTTGCCACCGACCTTGTTGAATGAGCTTTCATGGTAGTAGGCAACGAGATATTACGTTGTGTGTAAATAAAGGTCACACAGTCCTTCAACCATCTAGCTAATGTGACCTTAGCAACAGCCAATAACTAATCAAGATCCAGAAAAGGCCAAAAATAACTGGTCAGATTTACGAAAGGACCTAGTCCTGTTTAAGTAAAAATGTATTTGTCTGTGGATATCTAGGGTATGTAGGCAATACTCTCCTCTGTTTCAATGATTGGGAAAGAAAACTAGCAATTCAATGGTTTGATTAATTGACATTTCAGAGATCACGTTTGTCAGAAATGATGGATTAGTTATTAGAGACACTTAAGCTCTATGAAAAATCAAGTATGGACTCTTGATACATAAAGCTTGAAGCTCAGAAATACATCTGGCAGAAGTAACGGTGACCAAAAACAAGGTTTTCTATGACAAATGCTTGAGGTCGCAAGAATAGGCTGGTTTGAAAGGTGGCATTGTCAGAGCTTGTAGAACTAATGATAAATTCCATGGTTGAATAGGTTCTCTAAAAGGTGGCTTCAGATGATTCACACCTTTGATGAAGGTCTTGCACAATTTGTGGGACATAAGAGAGGAATCTTGGACACCCTCATGAAAATTAGAAATTGCAGCCAAATTAACTCTAATGGTAGAGGCTGATAGACCCGATTGGAAAAGGTCGGCCAGATAGTCTAGTATTATCGACACTGGTGCTGAGAAGGGATCTACTTGTTTATCTTTCAGCCAACAGGTAAATCTTTTCCACTTGCTCAGATAAGTAATTCTAGTGCAAGACTTATGAGATGCAATGAGAATGTCACGTACTGGTAAAGAAGGATCATTCTGTCTGGCAATCAAGGGAATTGGAGTAGCCAAGCCATGAGCTTCAGGCTGTTCAAGTTGGGATGAATCAGGTTCTGTGGATGTGAGATCAACTCTGGGGTTGGAAGGAGAATCCATGGTCAATCTAGTAGGTGAGGCCAAAGGAAGGGGAGCCAAATCTGTTGAGGCCAATATGGTGCTATGAGGATCACCTTGCTCTTCAACCGACGGGCTTTCTTCAGAAACTGGGGTATGAGGGGAAAGGGTGGGAATGCATAAAGAAGACCCAAGGGCCAATCATGGACTAGAGTGCCCCTGGGTGACTGTCCCAGAGGGGGGAATCAGGGCAAAGTAGTTGCTGCATTTGTAGTTGGTTGAGGATGCAAAGAGGTCGCAGCAAGGACGGCTCCAGTGGTGGAAGATCTCCACTGCTATCAAGAGGTTCAGGGACCACTCATGAGGTTGCAGAATGCACCCGCTGAGTCTGTCTGCTATCACATTGGAACTCCCGGGAATGTGTGTTGCTAGAAGAAAATGGTTGGTAGCCATCACCCATTGCCATATCCTCATGACCTCTCGACAGAGGGGGTAAGATTTGGTTCCACCTGACTTGTTGATGTACCAGACCACCGCCATGTTGTCTGATTGAATCGCAATTGTCCCAGACAGCAGCAGGGGATGGAATGCTTGCAACTCCAGAAGCACCGCCCTCAGCTCTAGAACATTTATATGCAGATGGGCCTCCAGTTCGGACCAAGTGCCTTGGACTGTCTGTCCCTGACATAGCCCCCCACCCCATCAGGGAGGCATCCATGGTCACGGTGGCCTTGGGTTGCTGGGGGGAAGAAGGAGCGAGACCATTGCGACAGATTGTGTGTCATCCACAAATTTAAATCCTGTTTGCACCTGTGGGTTACTCGAATCATGGTTGAAAGAGGATGCTGAAAGGGATACCATTGGGTGAGCAGTAGCCATTGTAGAAGCTTCATGTGAAACATGGCCAGGGGGACAATGGTGATGGAGGCTGCCATGGAACCCAACAGCTGTAGAACCGAGTGAGCCATGGATTTCTCCCTTGAAAGGATTGAAATCAGTTGTTGCTTTGTCCTTAAAATTCTGTGCTCTGGAATAGCAGCACTGCAGTTCTTTGTGTCCAAGATAACCCCTATGAATTCTGTCAGCTGAGATGGGGTGAGATTGGATTTTTGCCAGTTTATGGTTATGCCTAGCCTTTGTGCAGTGAGGAGATAGTATGCCAGGGCTTTTTCCAGTAGATGTCTGGTGGGGGCGGAAATGAGCCAGTCGTCTAGGTATGGAAACACCTGGAATCCTTGAAGTTGCAAGTGAGCTGTGACATCTGCCATGCACTTTGTGAACACTCTGGAGGCTTTAGAGAGTCTGAAGGGCAGTACTCTGAACTGGTAGTGACTGGTTCCCACACGGAAATGCAGAAATCTTCTTGATGGCCTGTCCACTTTTATGTGGTAGTACGCATCTTGAAGATCTATCGAGCACATCCAATCATCTTTTTCCAAAAGTGGAACGATAGAGTGTATTGTGACCATCCGGAATTTTTGTACTCTCACAAACTTGTTCAATACACTGAGATCCAAAATTGGTCTCCAGTCCCCGGTTTCTTTTGCACCAAAAATAGTCTTGAGTAGAATCCGGATCCTATCTGGTCTGGAGGGACTATTTGGATGACTCTTTTTCTTAGCAGCTTTTCTATCTCTAGTGCTGCTTCTTCCCTTTGATTGGGTGGAACGTCAGGGAGGTTTTTTGAAGGGACAGGACAAAGATCGAAGGGGATATGACATCCTCTGGTTATAATCCTTTGTACCCAAGAATCAGTGGTGATTGTTAGCCAGGCAGAAGGGTACAAGGAGAAACATCCCCCAACCACCTCCAGAGGAAAGGAGTTGGGCCACTTTTCAGGAGTGCTGGTAGGATTGGCCAGGGAAAGTATCCCTGGAACCCTGGTTACATGGACCCCCTCTGCCCTGAAAGGAGCATCTTTCCTGTGAGTTTCCCCCTCTGCCTCTAGGGGTGAACTCGGCCTGTTTGTCACGGAAAGGACCCTGAGATTTCTTGAACCATATCTTCCCACTCTTTTGGTTTCAGGAGAAAGCACATTGAGGGGAAGAATAATGGACACCTATGTCAGAAAGGGTCTTACCATCCTGTTCACATCGGGCCAGTGTGCTTTTAACTTTGGGTCCAAACAATGAAGAGGCCTCAATGGAAGCATTAAGAAAGGAAGCCTTAAAGGTGTGAAATTGCACAAGCGCATCCAGGCATGTCGTCTCAAGACCACAGCTGAACCTGCTGCTCTAGCTGCTCCTTCTGATGCATGTGATATCAGTCACATAGAGGAGTTAGATATTGATTCAATGGTGGCCAGCTGAGAGGCCACATTGTCACCAACATCATCAGACACGGCACCAGCCAAGGTTTCAGAGAGCTCAGAAATCAGATCCCTTTGAAGCCTGGTAAGTGTTCCATATAATTCAGGGACCTGATAGTAAAGGACAGTGATGCAAAGGTGCACTAACCTATCCTGTTCAGGGCCCGGGACTCTTTGTTAGGTGGATGGACAGTCTGGCTTTCTTCTTCTGCCAGATCCTTTTTTGTTGCGGCTGCCACTACCAAAGCATCCACAGGAAGACCTTTTGACTAATGGGGATCCATAGCAGGAGGGGACAAAATCTTATCTGGCCTCTGGGGAATAGCTTCAATGGTGTCAGGAGCCTTCCAAGCACACTGCACGATAAGCCAGACAAGTTCATTGGCAGGTGGAGTAACCCAGGAGGTAGGAGGCCAGGTGCAAAAGGCCTGCAGGAACACAGATTTCTCAGAGGTCGGATTAGAGGACTGCCAGTCACCTCTCTGTTTCAGGATTTTGAGGATATCACCAAAGAATACCTCAGAGGGTGACCGAGGGGATCCTTACCCCTCATCAAAATCTGTGTCTTCAGTGAGGGACTCCTCTGTGGAGTCCATGTGCTTCCTCTTACACAAACTTTTCCGGTGGACTTCCTCAGCGGAGGAAGCTGGGGAAGACAGCGGAAAAGGGGTTTCCTGTGGGTATATGTCCTGAGGCCCTTGCACCTGGTGTCCACTTGGTGCGACTTGTGAAACCAGTATACCAGAGGAGGCCAGAGGGATAGACAGTCCAGTATCGCCAGCAGAAGCAAAAACCTTCTTCATCAGTTGGAAGGCTGGCCCACCTGAAGAGGAGTGAATGTCTAGGACTGGGGTCACCCCTCCCCTAAGTGGCTCAGCCTGCTGACCCAGAGTCCCTGGATGGCTGTGGAGCAGCAAACTATGCATGCCACAACTGACATCCAACTTTCCTGCCATGAAGGCAACTGCGGTTCCTTAGTGAGATCCATAAATGGAACCGCAGAAGGGGAAGACTGTGCTATATCCATGGACTTCAAAGGCAATGAAGGAGGAGAATAAGAAGGGGTCTTTGGAGATGGGTGATCACCTCCCAAGGAAGGATAGTTCCTGGGGGGTGGGATACCTCTGGCCAAGAGCACCTGATCCACAAGACCCAACACATTGTGTTCGGAAAGGCTTCTAGTGGACCTCACGGAGACTGAGGGAGAAACAGGCCTGTCCACAGAAGAGGCAAACTCAGTGCCCATCTCACCAGTCTGCACTGAGAACAATGGTGCCAAGAGAGACTGGACTGCACCGAAGAAGTCATCGGTGCCGAGGTCATGGTCTGCACCCACACAGGAGTCGGTGCCGAAGTGGTTGTCAAAACCGAAGCTGGAACCAACAAAGCTGGAGTCAACAATAAAGGAGTCGGTTCAGAGTAAGTTGTCGGAGCCAACATGGTCAAGGTCTGAGCCGACTGAATGGTCGGTGCCGATACAGTGGTAATAGTCTGAACCGAGGAGCCCCTCTGTGCCGATATAGTGAAAGCTGCAGGAGAAGACGGAGGGGAGATCACTAATGGAGCCGAAGGCCTCGGTGCTGAAGATCTAGGCACCAAAAGCACTGGGGCTGACTGAATGAGCTCCGGAGCTGAAACTTTAGCCTTTTTAGGTTTTGGTTGGCGGGAGTCCCCAGCCAGGGACAAAGGCAAAGATTTAGCCTTGGTAGGAACATCCAAGATTTTTTTATGTGCTCTAGGAGAGGTTGAGGCCTCTGACCCAGAAATAACCTCTGAAAAGGGAGATTTAAGAAGTCCCTTCAGCAACAGCTTGTTTTTCCTTTCCAACAAAGTTCTATTTGAAAAGTTTCCACAGATAGTACAGGGTGGATCAACAGATAAGTGAGACGCCCCCAAACAATAAATGCATAAAGAGTGTGCATCAGAAGTAGGTAAGTTTGTGTCTACAATCGGAACACCGCTTAAATCCCGGACTACCTTTCTTATCTGCCATGTTACAAAATTAGATAGCAGAAAAGGGTACCAGCAATGGTACAAAAGAATACCCGAAGGTATGAAAAAAAGAGAAGGATTACTGTAAAAAGGTAGAGAAAAGAGAAGGAAAAACCTCAAGAAAATATGGCCACTAGATGCGACAGGGTAAGAGGCAATGAAATAGAAACTTTTCTGACAGAAAAGTAATATAAATGACTATTAAACAACAAATAACTGTACTTAGCTCAAGAGAAGCAGCTTGACATGACTGAATAGCAACATGGCAAATGAAATCTGAGGTAACAGGGAGAGGGGATTGTGGGTAAGAGTTTAGCTCAGGAGTTTGAAGCTGATGCGAGCTTGGAAAATGGGCGGCTCGGTTGCGAGGTCAGAACTGATATCCATGCGTAAGGAATGAACGAGGATTAACAATATCAGATCAACCTTTTTCCCAGTTTCTACATGGGGCTGGGGTGTTGGGTTAACTGTCATCATCTCTCTTGATTCAGTGCTACACTCCTGTCTTCTTCAACAGCCTGACTGCTGCAGATCTTCTCTCACACTATCTATCCATCTCTTTGCTGGACATCCTCGTTTCCTCTTACTTTCTTTATGTCTGTCCCAAATATTCTTCACCAGATTGTCTTCTGCTTTTCTACACATGCCCAAACTACTATAATCTGTTGTCTTTGATTTTTCTTTGAAATTGTTTTGCAGTTATACAACATCACTGAAGTATTTAAACTTCTCCCAGGGCAGGGCCACCAGCTGATATGAACTTGGAAGACAGGATGAAAGAGAAGAGTCAGACTGAGAACTAACATTATTTCTCACAAAGGAAGGCTTAACACAGTACTAGGTGGCCCAACTCCCTATATGTCTGCATTGTTCAAAAGGCCATTGTGATCCATTAGACATGAACATCTCTGTAGATGTGTTCTACGACCCTTCCTGAGAGTGTGACACCCCTCATATAGCCTGCACATTCACGTACTCTGGCCACAGTTCATAACTCAGGGTTTAATGAGACTTTTAGTATGGCCTGCCCCATGTCAGCATATCATCCCCAGGCCTTCTCTGAAGAGGGATTAGTGAGCGATGCCTCATCATTCCTGCCCTCTCACCAGCTGTTACAGGTGCTGGGGTGGTTAATTGACCAGGCTGCCCGGGACTTGTAAGGGGATTATCCCTGTACAACATCAGAGCTGGCTGCCTCTGCAGTACTTCCTAATAAGGGCATTATCCCTGTACAACAACAGAGCTGGCTGCCTCTGCAGTACTTCCTAATAAGGGCATTATCCCTGTACAACATCAGAGCTGGCTACCTCTGCAGTACTTCCTAATAAGGGCATTATCCCTGTACAACAACAGAGCCAGCTTCCTCTGCAGTACTTCCTAATAAGGGCATTATCCCTGTACAACAACAGAGCCAGCTTCCTCTGCAGTACTTCCTAATAAGGGCATTATCCCTGTACAACATCAGAGCTGGCTACCTCTGCAATACTTCCTAATAAGGGCATTATCCCTGTACAACATCAGAGCTGGCTGCCTCTGCAGTACTTCCTAATAAGGGCATTATCCCTGTACAACAACAGAGCTGGCTTCTTCTGCAGTACTTCCTAATAAGGGCATTATCCCTGTACAACATCAGAGCTGGCTACCTCTGCAGTACTTCCTAATAAGGGCATTATCCCTGTACAACAACAGAGCTGGCTGCCTCTGCAGTACTTCCTAATAAGGGCATTATCCCTGTACAACATCAGAGCTGGCTGCCTCTGCAGTACTTCCTAATAACGGCATTATCCCTGTACAACATCAGAGCTAGCTACCTCTGCAGTACTTCCTAATAAGGGCATTATCCCTGTACAACAACAGAGCTGGCTACCTCTGCAGTACTTCCTAATAAGGGCATTATCCCTGTACAACATCAGAGCTGGCTACCTCTGCAGTACTTCCTAATAAGGACATTATCCCTGTACAACAACAGAGCTGGCTGCCTCTGCAGTACTTCCTAATAAGGGCATCATCCCTGTACAACATCAGAGCTGGCTACCTCTGCAGTACTTCCTAATAAGGGCATTATCCCTGTACAACAACAGAGCTGGCTACCTCTGCAGTACTTCCTAATAAGGGCATTATCCCTGTACAACAAGAGAGCTGGCTGCCTCTGCAGTACTTCCTAATAAGGGCATTATCCCTGTACAACAAGAGAGCTGGCTACCTCTGCAGTACTTCCTAATAAGGGCATTATCCCTGTACAACAAGAGAGCTGGCTGCCTCTGCAGTACTTCCTAATAAGGGCATTATCCCTGTACAACAAGAGAGCTGGCTGCCTCTGCAGTACTTTCTAATAAGGGCATTATCCCTGTACAACAACAGAACTGGCTACCTCTGCAGTACTTCCTAATAAGGGCATTATCCCTGTACAACAAGAGAGCTGGCTGCCTCTGCAGTACTTCCTAATAAGGGCATTATCCCTGTACAACAAGAGAGCTGGCTGCCTCTGCAGTACTTCCTAATAAGGGCATTATCCCTGTACAACAACAGAGCTGGCTACCTCTGCAGTACTTCCTAATAAGAGCATTATCCCTGTACAACAAGAGAGCTGGCTGCCTCTGCAGTACTTCCTAATAAGGGCATTATCCCTGTACAACAACAGAGCTGGCTACCTCTGCAGTACTTCCTAATAAGGGTATTATCACTGTACAACAAAAGAGCCGGCTTCCTCTCCAGTACTTAGGGATTATGGCAATTTTTTTTTATTTTTTTTATTTATTTTTATTTTTGGATTCAGCTCTGGTTGGCAGACATTATCAGTTCCCACAGATCTGAAACGTTCCATGCTAATCAGGTCCGTTAATGATATCTGATGCTGAAGAGCAAAATATGGCAGCCAGTATGTAGTAAATGTCTAAACTATTCTGTGATGCTCCTATATATGGAAATTACATCTAGATGGGTAAATAGTGAGCCGCCTGATAGCAGATATGTCCAGTTATTAAATTATGTACATGGCCATATAGTGTCCCTGGAATATGTTTGTTAAAGCTGAAGATGTAAATGGAAGATATTATTTGTATATTTTGATATTGCTTACCTTTATGAGGCTTCCTTCCTTGGAAGGGGTAAAATAAAACATTTCAGAACTTTACTGGAAAGGCTCACCCAGATTCTGCTACAGTTTGCTATGAGGTAAAGTTTAGTCTGCTTTTTATTTGTTGCATTTTGTATTACTTTATTGCCTTTTTCTATTCTGTATACTGTGATTTGTTTTCTTTACATTGTGTTTTACTTGTATTCTGCTTTAAACAGCATACTAAAACTTGAAAAGAGACCACAGCTCTGTCTATTGTGAGTCAGACAGAATTTTTTCCACCCTCCCACTCGGTTACTGTTGTGTTCTTAAACACCCCTGTCTTTCTAGTTTCCTGCCCCTTATGTTAATTTGACCATATATCTCATTTCCTCTCTGCTTTTACTGGCTGGTGTAAGTAAGCACAACATTATCATTTTGTGAAATCACTCCCCTTCAACTATTTAAAGTTATTGGCCATCCTAATGTATTCCATAGTACCAGAATAAGTGACCACCCCCTTTCAATCTATCTTGCTGTTTTAAAAATAGTGACTCTCCACTAAAACTTAACTTTTAGACAGGTAAAACTTAAGTTACATACTTTCACATCTAAATCCTCTAGTGCACACTGCAGTGTTTAGGCTAAACCATTTTTTTCATCTTACCTTTAAGCATCTATTGCAAGACCACCAGTTATTGTAGAGCCCACATTCTGCCTCTCAGTAGTCATCTTGGGATTAGTGCTTCTGTTTTCTCCTAGTGAGAGAAGGAGTGCAGTTACATTATTTCCTGGAAACTGCTGATCACCAGAAAGCTTAATAACTGCTTTATAGTTGACAGCTTAGAATATGTGCTTATATTCTCATCCTAGTGAGAGTAGGAGCAGAGTGCATTAATTCCTGACTCTTTCTGGTTGGAGATTAAGTGTCTGTGCTTAAGATACCTGATTGGTCTGGTTGCTATTTGAGGCATCTACAAAAAGGTTACAAGCCTGCAGACCCTTGCATCATCTGGGACAAGACTGTGGATCACCAAACAGGCCGTGACCTGCTTCTCTTCTTGGGATTGGTGCTAAAACTAGCTAGTTTTAGCTATAACTAGCCAGTTTTTTAGTTTCAGCATTCAAAACTGTTTCCTTGTGATCAGCACTTGCTCAGAACTTGTTGTAAGCACTAAATAAACTACAAATTACTACAGCACTTGACTTTCCTCACTTGTCAAGAGGAAAACAGTTCTTAGTACTTAAATTAATAAGCACCTATCCAGGCATGTCCATGGGTCAGCTCCCAGTGTTTTCTACTGTCCACCTGATGAATCTGGGCACCTTGGGGCAATGTAGCAATTGCCTCATGTACACTGATAACCTTCTCCTCCTACCACTCAACACTACAACCTGTGAGAGATGTACCTATATAGCCAAACTGTAAGCCAAGCTTTCTTCAGCCAAGACTGGACTAGACAGTCAAGAGGAGAAGGTTACCACCTGCACCACACCGCACTCAACACATAGTCCTTCACAACCCACACTACCAAAACCTACACATAGAAACACAAAGCACACACCCACATTCACAGAGGCTCTCAATAAAAATCTGCCCAAGCAACAGAGACCTCCCAAGCTGAAACACAGACAACTACCACCCCCAACACTACCCAAATGACACAGCCCACAAAACCAGTGTGCCACTCAACCTCAGCCCACAAGGCAAAACAACATACCCAACACACTAGTCATAGGTGACTCTATAGTCTGGTACATTGATGTCCCACTCACCAGGCTAAACAAGGAGAAAGTTACTGTCAGCTGCCTGTCGGGTGCCAGGATCCACCAAATAACACATTCACTCAGGTCACTCCACAACAAGTAGAAATATGACTCTGTCATTGTCAATGTTGGTGTGAATGACCTGAGATGTACCTCCCTGGACTACATGAAAAGAGACATGGAGGAGCTCTCGAATCTTGTAGCCCAGGCAGGTATGACCCTAGCCCTAAGTAGCATCCTGCCATCGCCCAGAATGATACCACAGTACAAGGACAAAATGATTGACTTCAACAATTGTCTAAGCTTCTGGTGTCATTCTAAGGGGATCCACTATCTGTCTGCCTAGGATGACATGGTCAACAAACCATGATGCTTTGCCAGAGATGGCCTGCACCTGTCGCCCCTGGGATTCTGGATACTGGCTAAGGCTCTTGCCACCCCTATAGTGCCTTTTCTAGGCAAGATTCATATGCTAAATTCACCACTGTAACAGGTACAAGCAATCAAACTCTGAGGAAAATGTTACTCAATGCTAGAAGTCTAAACCTCAAAATACACTCTCTCAAGGCACTCCTTAAAATGGAGAACATCGACATCTGTGCAGTGACAGAGACCTGGTTTAAGGCTCCAGAGAGCACCCTGCATTCCCAGGCTATAATTCATACCACACCTTTCGGCCACCTAACCTGGGCCGAAACACTAAAGGGGGAGGTGTGTCCATATTCATTAAGGATATCCACAACTCCAGGCTAGTTGCTCAACATAATGCATCCAAAATTATCCAAGTGCAACTAACACTGGATAAGACAGCAATCCAGGTTGTAGCTTGTTGCAGATCCCCCACCATGTCCCAGGATTCCAACTCTTCATTTCTTAAGATACTGAAAAATATTAAGGTACAACCCAATACCTTAATTATGGGCAATTTCAACTACCCCACCATCAACTGGGAAAACTACTCATGTACCAACTCATTCACTCAATGTTTTCTGGAATTCATAGGTTCATCGGTTGGTACTAGGCTATCGGCCCTAAGGCCTATACAAGCCTAGCCATAACAATTCCCTGGCTATTTCTTCCCACACTATTTACTTCCCTGGACCCCTGTCTAGCAGGGTGACTGACGTGATCCCCGGGGTGAATTTCCTTTCTCCCATCCAATCATCAAGGTTACTTTTGAAGAGGGCCAAAGAGGCACTCTGCTTGATATGCATGGGCAATCTATTCCAGAGTCTAGGGAGTCTCTGGGTCATAAATTCCAATGCCTTGGATCAGCTTGTACACATCCCCACCAAGGGCAGCAATATCCTGGATCTGGTCATTACCAATATGGGTAACCATTGTTCTATGCCAGAGGTCAATTCCTCGCTGGTCAGATCTGACCACAAGCTAATCACCCTAGACATCTATATCCCACTCCCACCCCTCATTAAGGAAACCACCATCAAAAACTACTCCAGTGCCAACTTCATGCTTTTTAAGACAGAAGTGGCAAACTTCATGACACCAATGCAGACAAAAAATAGAGGTACGACTGCTGAATCTTACACAAATGCACTGTATATGCACATACACGAGTGCATGGATCATGCCATCCCCAACAGATCCAAAAAAAGGAAGCCAATCTGGTGGTCCCCTGCCATAAACAAACTCTACAACAGAAGGAAGAAGCTGTTGAAAAAAAGAGTAAAATCCCAAGATTGGAGGAACTCCCTGGTCAGCCTCAAGAAGAAGCTGAGATCCCTCATAAAATCCTCCAAAGCCAGTTTTGAAAATAAAATCGTCACTGATTCCAAAGACAACCACAAAGCATTCTACAGCTATGTCAAGAATCTCAATGGAAACACTCATATCTTCTATGAGCTACAGCACAATGGCACTAAATATGCAGAACCAAATGATATCAACAACATCCTGGCAGATAGGTTCAGTGCTAACTGTACCCCCCTCTCACCCTCCAAAGGGCCCATCTTAATACTGGAAGAAAGCAAAGCCCCTGTAATGATGGATGAACAAGTGAAGACCGCACTCTCCAAAGCCATGAACACAACATCCATGGGGCTAGACAACATTGCAGACTGTGTACTGCATGAACTACAGAACGAACTGGCATCCCAACTAAGTACCATGTTCAATCATAGCCTCACCTCAGGCTATGTGCCTACTGAATGGCGCACAGCAACAGTTATCCCACTCCACAAAGGTGGTGCCACCACAGACCCTGGAAACTACTGCCCCATTAGCCTGATGAGCCTGGTCTGCAATGCCATGGAACGTATCATCTTGGAGCTTATAAACAAAGACATAGACAACTTCCAAACCCTAGACCCCATTCAGTTTGGGTTTGTAAAAGGTAAATCATGTCTACTAAACTTGATTGACTTCTTTGAAGCAGTCACTAGAGTCGTAGACGAGGGCAAGGTAGTGCACACAGCCTATCCTGACCTTGCCAAGGCTTTTGATACCATCCCCCACTCTGGAGTTATAGATAAATTCTCTAAAATGGGCATAAATCCCTATGTCACAAGATGGGTGGCCAACTGGCTCACTGACAGAAACCACACAGTAAAAGTAGTTGACTCCAAGTCTGACTTCAGACCAGTGACGAGTGGAATACCACAGGGTTCGGTCCTGGGTCCTCTCCTGTTCAGCATCTACTTCTCTGAAGTGCAGGCCAACACAGAAGGTCTTTGGCTAACAAAGGTCACAGATGACTGCAAACTGGGAGCCAGAATAGAATGACCTAATGATGTAGACATTCTACAAAATGGCCTCACAGAGACAGATGCTTGGTGTCAAAGTCATGGCCTCAAGCTCAATGCCAAAAAGTGCATTGTCATCCCCTTTGGGAAAAACTCAGTACCCATGAACTACCACATAGGTGGTAGCTCACTAAACACTGAAAGTGTGATAATAGACCTTGGGGCACAGGTGGACAGTAGTTTCTCCTTTAATAACCACATCACCACAGTAGTCCGGAAATCCTTCAATGTGGCACACCTCATCACAAAAGGGTTCTCCTCTAGAAAAAAAGAGGTCATTGGTCCTCTCTACTCATCCCTCATCAGACCCATTATAGAGTACAGTGCCCCATTTGGCATGTGTTATAGCATTGGGATCTCAAGCAATGTTGGGACACCAGCTAACAGAAATCTTCTCTGAGCCGCATGTGTAAACAATCTTTTATATGAATGCCAGTGACATAAAATAATGCAAAGCTGCATGATAATACAATGCCTGGCTAAAAGAGCATCAGCCAAGATAAGATAGTGCTTATGAATAATTCCTCTCTTTATCAAGGCATAATAATTAATATAAGCAAATACTTATGTTGAAATTAATTCCTCTAATAATCAAATGTCAGACAACAGATGCAAAAGACTTTGCAATGGTTTTTAGAATTGTTAGCTCAGCTACTTGTTAGGAAAAAAAATAGAATGGAAAGGTCACAGCAGCCTGAAACAAGGGTCACACACTGACACGCACTGATGTATTGTAACAGCAGGGAATGGCTCTTCTATTAGAAGTTGTATAAAACATGTATTAATCAGTGCTTTTCTATTTATATCAAAACATTCCTAAACTATATGTGTAAAGAATGCAAATAATGTAAAATGCATGATTTGTAAAATGTACATATATGCCATAAAAATCAAAGAATCAGTAAATGTATATTATTCTGTTTCATACATTATCTATAAAATGAATGACAGGAGCAGTTGTGCCTTGCATATGCATGCTGCAGACTTTATATGAAGTTTTTATTAAGCTTTAGTATTACTTTGCAAGTTGCAAATTTTCATTAATTCTGAATTATTCAGCAGTAGCAATAATGTAAACTGCAGCTATAACAATAATACTCTTTCTCATTAGAACTGTTATAAGACAATTAAGCAGTAAGAACATATGATGCAAAGCAAACTGAAGCAAGAAATGATTACTCTGTACTTGTTACAAAAAAGGAAAACCTGTTGTATAGCAATTCTACAAAAATAGTCTGCTGTAGCACTTTTAAAATAACTTGTAAAACAACTTTTAAAATAGTTTCATGAACAACTTAGGACACATTGCATGGCAAATTTAGGACACAATGTATATCTAAACAGGCAGGACTGTATTTGTAAAGAACTGTATAAAAGTCCTGTACTCACTGGTGTATTTTGTCAGTCAGTCAGCCAAATTAACTAGTCAATGAATAATAAAAACTGTACTGACCCTGGGATGCCTTACTTTGCTGATCATTTATTAATACTTTTACAGCATGTATCTCACAAGACACCTACAACGATTGGAAAGGCCACAAAAATACCTCACTAAGAGGATTACCAGCCTCAGACAGATGCCATACGCAGACCATCTCAAACAACTCCAGTTCTACTCCGTCATATATCACCTACTCAGAGGCGATCTCTGCCTTACATACAAAGCTATGTCAAACCCAGAGTTGTTGGAAATGCTACACTTAAAGAAATCCCAGTTTCTCCGAATCACATGCTCCAGGGACCTAAGCCTTGTCACAACAATAAACAGAACATGCCAGAGGGATAGATTCCTGTCCCAGAGACTTCCCATACTCTGGAACAAACTACCCATTCATGTCAAGCAAAGCTCTCCATTGGCCGTCTTTAAAAAAAACCTTGACGACTGGATGGGAAATAGAAAATTCACCCTAGGGATCACATCTGTGGCAGTGCTTGACAGGGGCACAGGAAAATAATTTTCTTGGGTGGCGAATGTCAGGGAACCTTTTTGGCTAGGTTTATATAGACCCCAAGGTTGATAGCCTAGTACCTACCTATGAACCTAAAACATTTTGTGTAAATGGCAATATGTCTGCTGTAATGCTTGTTCTGATGATCTTTTGTAGACAATGATGCATATTTTTCCACACATGTATGTTGTCCCTAGGAATGCTGTGTTCTTAGCATAGAATGCTGTTTGCAGTTCGCAACTGCCCATAATGGTATGCTGCATACCAGATCCATGATTAAGTAGTTACATATCTTTCTGACTGTATAGAGAAAGGAATCCCTGCAAGTTCAGACAGCGGCTTTCTGTCTCACTCTACACATATTGTAATTCTGTCATTCTGTCTCTATATATAGACAAACACACACATCCATGCACACTATACACACACATCCATGCACACTATACACACACACACACACACACACACACACACACACACACACACACACACACACACACACACACACACACACGCAGACAAACACACACACACACACACACACACACACACACATATATGTGGGTATACTTCATTTGATCGAAATGTCATTTGACCTAAACCCATTTGATCAAAATTTAATTTGATCAAAAATCAGTATTCAAGGCAAATAACAAGGATTTGTCCCCCTCCCCAATGTTGTGTGACCCTGAAGTTGGTATACATAGTTGGGGGAGTGTGGGGGGCTCAGCCCCCCCCACATTGGGGGGTGTGGGGGGCTCAGCCCCCATCTACTTTTGATTAAAATCTGTACTTTTTGTGTTATTTTCTTCTTTTAAAGGAAACTAGGTGTGGGGATTCGCCTGCCACATCCCCCACACCCCACCTAACTATATATTCCAACTCCAGGGTTGCACGACATTGGGGAGGGAGACAAATCCCTGTTATTTGCCTTGAATGCTGGTTTTCGATCAAATGAAGTAGACCCATGTGTGTGTATATATATATATATATATATATATATATATATATATATATATAGAGAGAGAGAGAGAGAACACACACACATGTATATATATATATATATATATATATATATATATATATATATATATATATATATTTATATATGACAAACACACACACATGCACACATATATAGACAAATAAACACCACACACACACAGACATATACATATATATATATATATATATATATATATATATATATACATACTCACACATATATACATCTAGATATAGATATATACGCACTCAGACACGTGTGTATGTGCATGTGCATGCATGTATAATAATGTCTACATATGTGTATATTCATTTATTTATTTATTTGATTATTATTTATTTGCATTTGTTTACCAGTAAGTTGACTGGACCAAGCAGAGCCCATTTTCAGTGGTGGTCTGGGGAAAAAAGCTCCACAAAAAAACAGAATATATAGTACATCACAAGGCATATATTTTGAGTAACTAAATTGCAGAGAGAGGAAAGAATTCTTAAGCATTAGTACAGTTAGAATATATGCACAAAGCTGATACACAATAAACTAAATACAAAGTAGTACAACTATAGCAGACATAGTTGAATTGGTGAATATAAAAATGCTTAAATACACACCCCTGAGTCATAGTTAATAAACCAGTTACAGTGTAGTACAATTATAGTTGACATAGTAGTATGAGAGAATATAAAATGCTTATCACACAGATAATAACTAAGATTTAGAGCTAAGAAAGTCATTAAGAGGCCGTAGTCGTGTTGTTGTAATTGTTGTAGCATGAAAGAGGAAATGAACAGAAGAACGTGAGAAGGTACATGTAAGAAACTGAAATGATAACAACAGAGGTAAGAAGGGTGGGGCTTCAGAAGAACGTGAGAAGGTACATGTAAGAAACTGAAATGATAACAACAGAGGTAAAAAGGGTGGGGCTTCCAAAGAACGTGAGAAGGTACATGTAAGAAACTGAAATGATAACAACAGAGGTAAAAAGGGTGGGGCTTCAGAAGAACGTGAGAAGGTACATGTAAGAAACTGAAATGATAACAACAGAGGTAAGAAGGGTGGGGCTTCCGAAGAACGTGAGAAGGTACATGTAAGAAACTGAAATGATAACAACAGAGGTAAGAAGGGTGGGGCTTCAGAAGAAGGTGAGAAGGTACATGTAAGAAACTGAAATGATAACAACAGAGGTAAGAAGGGTGGGGCTTCAGAAGAACGTGAGAAGGTACATGTAAGAAACTGAAATGATAACAACAGAGGTAAGAAGGGTGGGGCTTCCGAAGAACGTGAGAAGGTACATGTAAGAAACTGAAATGCTAACAACAGAGGTAAAAAGGGTGGGGCTTCCAAAGAACGTGAGAAGGTACATGTAAGAAACTGAAATGATAACAACAGAGGTAAAAAGGGTGGGGCTTCAGAAGAATGTGAGAAAGTACATGTAAGAAACTGAAATGATAACAACAGAGGTAAGAAGGGTGGGGCTTCAGAAGAACATGAGAAGGTACATGTAAGAAACTGAAATGATAAAAACAGAGGTAAGAAGGGTGGGGCTTCCGAAGAACGTGAGAAGGTACATGTAAGAAACTGAAATGATAACAACAGAGGTAAAAAGGGTGGGGCTTCAGAAGAACGTGAGAAGGTACATGTAAGAAACTGAAATGATAACAACAGAGGTAAGAAGGGTGGGGCTTCAGAAGAACGTGAGAAGGTACATGTAAGAAACTGAAATGATAACAACAGAGGTAAGAAGGGTGGGGCTTCAGAAGAACGTGAGAAGGTACATGTAAGAAACTGAAATGATAACAACAGAGGTAAGAAGGGTGGGGCTTCCGAAGAACGTGAGAAGGTACATGTAAGAAACTGAAATGATAACAACAGAGGTAAAAAGGGTGGGGCTTCCGAAGAACGTGAGAAGGTACATGTAAGAAACTGAAATGATAACAACAGAGGTAAAAAGGGTGGGGCTTCAGAAGAACGTGAGAAGGTACATGTAAGAAACTGAAATTATAACAACAGAGGTAAGAAGGGTGGGGCTTCAGAAGAACGTGAGAAGGCACATGTAAGAAACTGAAATGATAACAGAGGTAAAAAGGATGGGGCTTGAATAGACTGATGTCAGGAGAAAAAGGTTGTTGGCATTAATGAGTAAACAGTGCGAGTGTGAAGAAATGAAAGTGTATTCGAGATTGATATAGAGAAAAAATATGAGTACAAGGGAGAAAAGAGGAGAGGTAGGATGGCATATATAGTCAATGTTAATTCTGATGCATGTTACACGGCTGTTCTGATGCATGTTACACGGCTGTTCTGATGCATGTTACATGGCTGTTCTGCTTGTCTCTAGCATTGCTTCTTTAATTACTGCAAACATTTGTAGTAGTGGGGTGTATGACTTTTTAGAAGTCTAGCTAATATGCATTTGAAGGGGACACTTCTGGTGATTAATTCTAGGATACCCATGATATGGGGAAACAATGAAGCAAGAGAAGTCTCCAAATGTAAAGAAAACAAACAAAATCCAACAGAAATGCTCACACAAGTAGTGACTGGTGTGTGTCCAGACAAATCAGTCAAATGTACTTAATCAAGAAGAGAACATTGCTCGTTTTAAGTATTAAAAATTTTATGCTGTCATGTATCCATTGTCAGTATATGTTGTAAGAAACAGTCATGGCAAATAATTTTAAATCATATTAATTCATCAAACAAACCTTCTATAATTTGTGTTCAGTATGAAGAAAGTATATTTTGTGTAAGTAAATTTACCATAAGCAGTAGATGTTTGAATGACCACTGCAGCAGTAGCCTTAGCTACATGGGTTATAGCCTGCATAAGATATAACAGATGACCAGCTTCCATAGTTTCACGACACCTTCCTTGTGCCCAAACTGTTAGGCAGCTCATAGTAAGCTGACTAAAAAGTGGGTTTGGGTACCAAGCTCTTCAGAGCTTTCATGCCAACAGTGGTTGGAAGGCTGAACTCTAAAAAGAAAACTCAAGAAACAATAAAAAATAAGTGTCCACACCCTGGCATAAATGACACACAAACAAACAAGGGGATGGAGGGAGGGAGCGGCTATTACAGCAGTGATCATCTGAACATCTACTGTTATGGTAAGTTTACTTACGTAACTGTACTATGTTCGGTATATTGATCACTGCTGCAATAGCCTTAGCTATATGGCTAGATTACCATAACTAACTACATTTAGGAGGTGGAAAGAGAAGGGTCCAGGAGCCCCTGAAGATTGGTCCTAGACTTAGAGAAGGAATCCAGATTGTAATGCCTTGTAAATGTATGAAGAGAGAACCAAGTTGCTGCTTCTAGAAAACTAAAAGAATCCAATATTTTCTAAAAAAGTAGATAAATTCAAGGCCCTGGTAGAGTGGGCCTTCATCCTGCCTGGAATAGTTTGTTGTTGTGAGAATAACAAAAGGTAATAGACTGAGACAACAACTTGAAAATAATCTGTTTTGATAAAGGTTGTCCCTTCTTACCTTCACCAAAAATGAACAAATGATCCAATGACCTGAAAGATTTAATTCTATCACATAAGTATCGGATTTATCTGTGGACATCCAATATCTGGAGTATCCTTTCTCCCTCATTTTTAGGTTCAGGAAAGAAAATGGGGAGATGGAGAGTTTGGCTAAACTTGGAAATCACTTTATTTATTTATTTATTTTACATTTGTTTACCGGGAAAGTCCAACTGGACACATGCCTTTTTTCAGCTGAGACCCAGATAGAAAAGCTTCAGTTAACATAATTGCATTAAGTACAACGTAGACAAAATGCAAGATAAGCATAGAAAAGATAGGATGTATACATTTTAAAATACATAAAAAAGATACAATATAGAAAAATACAGGATGCATACAGAGTAAAACAGATAAAGAAGATACAATTTTTATAGCCATTTTAAGGTAGCTTTGTATATACACAGACAATTAGCTCATCAGAACACCTGTGGTTCATAGTAAGGTTAAATAGTATGCCCATGTCATAGGTTATTGTGTTATTTAAGGACGAGGTATAAATTAGTCTCCCACATAGTAAGAATTGATAACTGAAAGTTGAGAGTTTTGTTATTTGAAGTCAGAAAAAGCACACCATGCTTAATGCTAGTAATAACGGAGGCAGAGGAAGTAATACTTCCACTTTAGGCATAAAAGAAGGATCAGTTCTCAAAGAAAAGCCTGTCACTGTGGAAAATGAGAAAGGCTGGTGTAATCTCAGTGGAAACTAAAGAGCTTGCAACTCAGACAGTCTTCTTGTAGAAGTCAAAGCAATCAGCAAAACATTTTTTTTTTCATGTTAAGAACATCAAGTCAGCCAGAGTAGGTGGTTCAAATGGAGCAAGTTTTAGCTTCTCTAACACAAAATTAAGATCTCAAGGTGGGGCCAATGGTTTTCTTGGACGTCTCTTATGGAAAACTCATTTTAAAAAAATTTTTACATGAGGATGCATTAAAAGAAGCATATCCTTGGGCAGATATGCTGAGATGGCTGGTAAATGAACCTTCATAAAGGAACAAGAAAGGCTGTAGAATAGTAGAACAACTAGCCCTGAATGGGTGCTGGTTATGTTGTTGGTACCAGCTAGAAAACCTTTTCCATTTGCTGGAATTATGATTTTCAAGTAGCAGGCCTTCTTGTCTCCAGTAGTACCTGCTGCATGTCCTCAGTAAACAGGTGCCTAAAAGGAATCAAGACCCTAATCTTCCCATCCAGACAGTCAGCTGAAATGGATTGATGTCAGGGAGTATTAAACATCCTTGTTCTTGTGTGAGTAGATCATTTCTGTGAGGAAGCTTGTGGCAATTGTCCCTGTTCATTTCCAAAAGAAGAAAGGACTGTCCTTGTTTTTGGGGGTTCCTGAATTATTTTTGGAACCCCTTGCCAATTCTTCTTAAACATCTGTTTGCCAATATTTTGTTGAGACTGTTGATTTTTTTTTCCAAATTTGCTTGATGGGTTTAAAAATCCTTTAGAAATTTTGGGAAAAGAGGGCTGAAAAAAACGGGTCTATATTATATCATCGAAGTTTCAAAACTTCGAATGCTACAATATCAATCCATTTTTATCTAAAACTGAAAATACCGAAGCCACGGAACTTTGAAATCTTACCTAGGATAAGATTTTGGTTGTCCGTTCCACGGCTTCACTAATACTTTACTGTGATGGGAAGGTTATGGACCAGATTAAGGTAAGTATGCAAACGGAGGTTACGGACCGGGTTAAGGTAAGTGTGGGAATAGATCGGGGTAAGGTGAGTGTGTGATAGTTAGGGGCTTTAGGGTTAGGGAGCGGGTAAGGTGAGTGTGTAGTAGTTAGGGACTTTAGGGTTAGGGAGCGGGTAAGGTGAGTGTGCGGTAGTTAGGGACTTTAGGGTTAGGGAGTGCGTAAGGTAATTGTGTGGTAGTTAGGGGCTTTAGGGTTAGGAAGTGGGTAAGGTGAGTGTGTGGTAGTTAGGGACTTTAGGGTTAGGGAGTGGGTAAGGTGAGTGTGTGGTAGTTAGGGACTTTAGGGTTAGGGAGTGCGTAAGGTAATTGTGTGGTAGTTAGGGGCTTTAGGGTTAGGAAGTGGGTAAGGTGAGTGTGTAGTAGTTAGGGACTTTAGGGTTAGTAAGCGGGTAAGGAGAGTGTGCGGTAGTTAGGGACTTTAGGGTTAGGGAGTGGGTAAGGTAATTGTGTGGTAGTTAGGGGCTTTAGGGTTAGGTTGGGTTAAGGAGAGTGGAAAGGTAGTAGTGTAGGGTTAGAATTATGGGTTTGGTAAGTGTATGCGTGTGGTTTATATATTTTGGTGTGGTTGTGTGTATGTGTTTCTGAGCAGCAAACTTTTTCCCTGGAAAAAATTTGCTGTTCCGTGTGTTCGATATTTTGTGGTTTAGATATTTTAGGTACGATGAAATAGCGTTCGCTATTTACATCATTTGATAGGGTATTATAAACACAAAAAAAACAAAAAAATAGAGCACAATGTTGCGGGTCCACGAATAATTTATTGTAAAAAACACATCCACAAACGTAATAAACGTAGTTAAAATCCACAATGGTTAAGCGCTTTCATCAAATAGTTTGACTTCCTCAGAACAAAATGCCAAGTAAAATCCAAAGTTAAATACATGAATTCTAATTGATCAATAATTCAAAATGCTCAATCATGTTCAATGAAAATTCCCTCCTCATGAATATGTGAATGCATAATTATTTAAAAAGAAAGTATCAGTTTCATCAAAACTTATTTAAACAAAAAAACAAGAAAACACACACACAGTGTCTCTTTTCAATAGAAAAACTTATAATAAAAATATACTACAATACAGTTATATATTATTTAAAAACTGCTACACTGAACCAGCCATTTCTTTAAGAATAGGCATTATAGAGAAATGCTCATTAAGCCCTGGGGGGTAATCAACAGCCAATCTCAATTGCCATAATAATTCCTTTTTATACAACACATTTTGCCAGTCCCCCCTCTGGCTTCAATGGTGACAAATTCTAATATAGCAAACTTGTAACACTGGAAATTACTACAAGTAACACTACGCTTAAACAATGCACTGGTATCGTTTTGATTTTTGATATCGTATCGGTGTTCGTATATCCTATTTTTCAGTCTTCTCTCCATCTTACCTACATAAAAGAAAGAACAGGAGCAGCACTTAGCTATATATACCAGTTTGCTTGAATCACAATTGCCACTCTTTAAAAAAATATGACTCGTACTTTGATTGTCAAGGGTAATGAAATTTTCTTGTAGAATATATCGGCAATAAGAACATTTACCGCAAGGTTTACTACCTCCTCTCTTAACCCTAGTATTGTTCAAAATATGATCCTTCTCCAATATTGTCTTAATATTAGGTCCAACCTTAGTAGAAAAAATAGGTTGTTGGCCCAATATACGATATATTTCGGTATTAGTTCTAAAAATATTCCAATTTTTTTGTCAAAATTCCCTTTATTTGAGAGTATAAGGGACTATATTGCACCACACAAGCATGTTGAAAATCAGGTTTATCTTGACTTATAGGCGGGTATCCTTCCCTACCCACACCAAGTAAGGGGGTATACACCTTACCCCATTTGTTCAAAACCTCCTCAAGAATAGGGTCAATAAAATGTCCAGGATACCCTCTCTCTAAAAACATCTCCCTTAAATGTTGAAACTCTACTATAACATCATCTTTTCTAGTGGTCATTCTAACAACTCTTATAGCTTGACCCTTAATAATACTCTTTTTCTGATGTGTAGAATGATGGCTGGTGTAGTGCAAATAACTGTTACAGAAAGTATTTTTGCGGTAAATTTTAGAAATAAAATTATCATGCCCTTTAATAATTTTAGTGGCCAAAAAACTAATTTCTTGGGAATCAAACTGGTGTGTAAACTTTAAGTAATCTGTGGTTTGATTCAAGTAATGAACAAACTCAACAATCAATTCAGGCCCTCCTTCCCACACAATAAAAATATCGTCCAAAAAGCGACCATAATATTTAACATTAGAAATAAAATTTTATTCTGAAAGATATACTTATATTCCCAGCCCAGAAGCACCAAATTAGCATATAAGTGAGCGCAGGCAGCACCCATTGCAACACCTTTTAGTTGCTGAAAATATTCACCTTTGAAGAATAAATAGTTGTTTTCAAGAATAAGATTCATAAGCTCACATAACAATAGAACAACATCTGAGCTCAATAAAGAATGACAAAACAGGACCTCCTCAAAAAAGCACAAGCCTTCTGCTTTAGGAATACAGGAAAATAGGTCCTGAACATCTATAGTCAGAAGAACACAGTCCACTGACCATTACTCTTTCTTGAGCTGTCCCAAAAAGTCCCAAGAGTCTTTTAAAAGGTGTGGAAATTTATTCAAAATATGTTTCAGTTTCTTATCTACAAATACTGCCAAATTGTGGGTTTTGGAACCTACTGCTGCCACAATAGGTCTAAATGGTGGTTTATTCAAATTTTTGTGTATTTTTGGTATTCCGAATATTACTGGAATTTTCGGAAATTTATTCAACAAAAAATCATACTCATCCCTAGTTATTCTCTGGTCCATGAGATATTCATATAAATAGCTATCCAATCTACTATATGAAATATGTATTTCGTTCTTTGAACATGAAGAATAACTATCAGCCTGAAATAAAATATTTTGCATATCATTAGTATAATCTTCAGAATTGTACAATACCACCCCACCTCCTTTGTCAGGTGTCATAATTCTAATACTTTTATCCTCTTTCAAACTACTAAGTAGTTGTTTCTCATTGGGGTTCATATTAGCAAACACCCTTCTTTTCCCCCCCCCATATTTTATATAAATCCTCCTTAACTCATTTTTCATATGTTGTAACTAAAGGATGTAGTGGAGGGTTAAATGTACTACTTCTCTTGACAGTACCACTCGGTACCTCAACGGAAGTTTTGTCTGAAAACATAATATTTAAATTTAACTTTCTACAATATAACTGTAAATCCACCATCACTTGACCTATATCAGGTACTTTAGTTGGTACAAATTTAAACCCTCTAGAAAATAAATCTTGGTGACAGGAACATCCGAATAGTTATATATATTGAACCCATCCAAACTGTATTGAATACTATCCACACATTGTATTTGAGTTTCAGAATCTACCATTTGTTGTGTCAATAGGTTTGTTGCGCTGCCCTGCTGTAAGTCTTGTATACTCCTTGTCTGCAATTGGCTATTCTTTCTGAGCATCTGGGTAATGGAAAATCCTGTGGGTCAACAAAACAGTCTGACTCAAATTCCTCAAAACCATCACCACTAGGTTCAAGAGTAAAATTAGAGCCAATTTTGGCCGTACCTCTCTTTTCATTACCTAAATTATCAGTATAGACACCATCTCTATCATAAAAAACAATGTATCAGTGGGATAAACTTGATGTAATTTATATTGTTTAATATCCCTATCAAGTTTATTGAGCTTCTTTTTAAAAATACTATCACATTTCTGGTCCACCCTAAAAATGATTTTACAAAACAGACTTTCATACTGGTCAAATAATAAATCAGAAATAATTTGTTCATGCAAAAAATTCACCTTGTAACTTTTTTCCATTCCCTCGTATAAAGAAACAGTTTTGCCTAATAATTCTAAGCCCCATCAGTCAAACATATCAGTAAAACTCCTAACAATATCAGCATCATAGTATATACCATAAGGAAATTTGAAAACACTTAGCCCTTGTGGAACTAATTTTTGCTTAATGCATTCATTTAAATAACATACTTCCATTTGGCACATCTTGAATTTAAACAATTTTTTTTCAAAACTTATATCATGTCTCTAATAGAATGGAAATTAAACTGTTTATTTACACTGTGTGCAGATACTCCTGTACTGCGCTTTAAATTGGAATCAGCAAAACAAAATGTTTCTGGAATATATTACTAAAACATTCCTTCTTATTTCTAGAAGCTATATGCTCCTTACAAGTCCGAGAGTCACTTTTTTTTATCTACATTGGAATGTTCTCTACCCCCAGGCAGTGCATTTTTACTGCCAGGATCTGTGTTATGAAAATTGTTGCCATTAGCATTTATACAAACAGTACCTGTATTGGAACGCTCTGTACAACAAGTCCGCTTATTGTTGAAAAGTTCAGCCGGTGAAGACACGATATCACCCTCAAAATGAACCACACAGTTGTTGTTAGGAGGATTCTTAGGATGACCCGGTCCCACGCCATCTTCCGTTACAGAAAAACTGTTAGTACGGCAAGTAGAACATCCACGTCGATCCTCTCGGTGGATTTGCGCCATTATGGTGACATCATCAGTGTTCTTAAAGTGGCAATGAAATCCACGAGGCTCAGAAACAAGTATTTTGTCTTCACCTATGGCATCGCCATTTTTAGAATTATAAGGAGGGAGAATGCAGACTGAATCCTTGTTACTGTGTTGTGCAAAGAGTTCAATTAGCTCAGTTAATTCACCCTTTAGCTCTGCCACATCCTTCTTCAAGGATACAGTTTCAGACTGGTTGGAATCCATGATAGGAGAAAGACTAAAGGGTTCCGTGGACCCCATAGCAACAAACACTAAATAAAATACAAAGTCCAAAAAGTAGTGTAAAGTGCTCTGAAACCAACCAAATCAAAAAATAGAGCACAATGTTGCGGGTCCATGAATAATTTATTGTAAAAAACACATCCACAAATGTAATAAACGTAGTTAAAATCCACAATGGTTAAGCGCTTTCATCAACTAGTTTGACTTCCTTAGAACAAAATGCCAAGTAAAATCCAAAGTTAAATACATGAATTCTAATTGATCAATAATTCAAAATGCCCAATCATGTTCAACGAAAATTCCCTCCTCATGAATATGTGAATGCATAATTATTTAAAAAGAAAGTATCTGTTTCATCAAAACTTATTTAAACAAAAAAACAAGAAAATACACACACATAGTGTCTCTTTTCAATAGAAAAACTTATAATAAAAATATACTACAATACAGTTATATATTATTTAAAAACTGCTACACTGAACCAGCCTTTTCTTTAAGAATAGGCATTATAGAGAAATGCTCATTAAGCCCTGGGGGTAATCAACAGCCAATCTCAATTGCCATAATAATTCCTTTTTATACGTGGACCCACAACATTGTGCTCTATTTTTGGTTTGGTTGGTTTCAGAGCACTTTACACTACTTTATAAACACAAAAAAACTTAGCAGTTCCATGGATTAGCTTACCCATCCCATCACACATTTTGATAATGTCTCCAGCAGAAGAATGAATATCTACGGGTCTACAGGTGAATTTTTAACATCATCTGGAAGGTTCTGATAATGCAGCCATGCAAACCTCCAAAAAACAGTACCAGTGGCCATAGCCCTGGAAGTATTAACAGAGTCATGCACACACACACCGCAAAAAATGAGTAGTGACCTGGGCAAAAGTATTTAAAGCAGGTTTTCCTCACAAGAAGAAACGTTCCTCATACTTTCAAAATGTGTCAGAACAAACTTTAACATAACGACCTTCAAAATTCAAAAAACCAAGGTTACAGAAGTATACACTTTTTTCCTCCATAGCCATCAATTACCCATCCTTAACAGAAAGAGAAGGACTGGAATTAAATAATTGTTTTAGCAGCAGTGAGGTCAATTAAGGCTATAGCTGCTGGGCCAGGTTCGGGAATAATGTATAAAAATTTAAAAGACTGAGGAACTTTACACATTTTATCTGCCTTTTTAGGGACAGTTGGCTGACTATCAGGAAAATTGCAGGCAGCAACACACACATCCTCCAAAGCAGACAGGACAGGAGGAATCAGTGTAGGTTCTGGAAAATTATTCTACAACAACTCATAGTATTTCGGGAGGAACTGAGAAATCTCAGTGTTTTCCCACTGAAAACACTGGGACATTCTAGCAATAGTCTCAGAAAAATAGAACCCCCACCCCCCACCCCACAGGCAGAATCAGAAACTGAGCTCTCCTCGCAGTCTGAATCAGTAAGCTGAGGACAAAACCCTGAATCTGTCCCTGTAGCTTCCTGTTCAGATTCAGAATTTTGAATCTCTTCAGGAAAGACGGCATCCCTCTTTTTTTACCAGAAACTACTCTACAAGAAGGATCAGTAGCTTGAATCAAATCCTTAGCCAGGCCCTGTAAACTACTCCTTTCCAAAGAAATTTGAGGAGGACTAGATACATGCTTGATTTTCTGTTTCTTTTTGATAGGAAAAATGAGGCCAACCATGTTACTAATGGCAGCCGCTGCTTCCCCAGGGATGGGCACAGCATTCTGACATGACAGGGCAACATTCCTTGTTCCTTTTTTCAGGACCAACAAGAGTAGTTCTCTTTTGCCTGCCAAGGGGACCCCCAAAAGCTACAGAAGATGTGGTTAACCTCTGATGCACAGTGGCTGTAGGTGCTACACCAGACGGATCTGATACAAAAGATGAGTGCTTTGAGGTACAAATGGCCACAGCTGTGTTACCCACCTACGGCTGAGGCACACCGCTAGCCTGTGGTGGTGACAAAGGCTGTTTGCTTAACATTTTCTTTTTGTGTTTAGAGAAAAGGACTGAGAGAGGGAGTAACAATCTGTTCTGTAGTCAAGACAAAAATGGTGCCTCTATTCTGGGGAAAACAAACAACAATGCTGGTTAGACTAGCAATCCACAAAAGTTACTTTTCTTCTTAGAAAAACACAGTAAAAACACTTTCAAACAATATGGAAGCCCTGCAACCTTAAAATAAACATGTTTTCTCCACAGAAAATAGTTTATCAATGAGATAATACTACTTTTAAACTGACAGAAACAATGAGTGCTCCCTTTAAAAGTTCATTACATTCTTGAGACAATCTATTAAAACACTTCGTTTTAAATAACTTTCACGAATAGGAAAGTAATAAAACACCAGTAAAGCATAAGAAAATTAAAGTTTTATTACCCCAAAGGGAACTTATCTGCCTAGCTAAAGAAAGCACAAGCCAACTGGTGGTTCTTGAAACTCTCAGAGGAGTGCACTCTTTGGTGACAGTAAATCTCTGAAGGGATTCCCGCTCAGACTTGTGTTTTAGTCAGCTGATCTCGAGCTACCTGACAGTTTCGGAGTGTGGAAGGAACCCTGAGGCTTTGGAAGGTGGCCAGCTGTTATACCCTTGGAAAGATATAAGCCATTTAGCTAAGACTACTGCAGCAGTGATCAAAATGTTGCACAGGCAGTTATTCACCATGTTGTGAGGTTCATTCTAGAAGATGCTAATAAGGGTTTCACATTTGCCTATCTGTCCCTTATTTAGAGAGGTATTATTCTACATTTGGAGATGACAGGCCAAGACCTGTTTTTGCAGATGAAATGTAAAATCCACACAAAGAGTAAATAAACTTTCAAGTCTGCTTCCTTAGAATAAGCTTGAATTTTGTCATGGGAAGTATATAACCATACAGCTTGAAAAACAGCAGTAAAATATAAATTACCTGGGTTGTGAAACTTGCATGACACTGGTTTATGAAAGAGGCAGAGCACTGATACATACCAGGAAATAAACAAAGAAAATTTCAATAAGTAGGAATACATTGTATTTCATTTATTTTACATTTGTTGACCGGGATAGTTCGACTGGATACATGTCCATTTTCAGCAGAGGCCTGAGGAGAAAAGCTCCAAAGGTAGTTACAAAAGAAAACACACATAGTAGAAATTAAGCACGGTTTTCAGACTCTGTAGAGACAAGAAAGTTATACAATCTCACAAACATATGAAATAGTTTAAGAAATTACAACACAAAGAAGTTGCAGGTGAAATAGTACTGGTACACAAATATAACTAAAGATTTAGTCAGGCTTGGTCAAGGACGTGACCAATGAGAAGTGAAATACTGCTTCAGACTTTTCTTGAATTGAGTTAGGGTCGTCTCTAGAGTAATGTCAGCAGGCAGTGAGTTCCAACTTTTGTCAACAGAGAGTCAGCGGCTGAGTTGGTGGATTTGACAGTCTGAACTACCAGTCTATTAGATGAGCGAAGTGGTTTGGGGCTGCAGTGAGGGTAGGTAATGTTTTTAAGTGCATGTGTATTTTCAGGTTGGTAAAGTACTTTATGAGCCACTATAAGTTGGCTGTACTGAATTAGCCTGGGCAGTTCTAGCCAACCAAGATTATTTAGGCTTGCACAGTGATGTGTTCTGTAGGGCAATCCAGTGGCAAATCTAGCTATGTGATTATAACAGCTAGAGAGTTTTGTTTAAGTTGGTAAATAGAGGTGAGGCATAGAAAAGGGTAGAGAGTAGATGAGTGCAGCCAGTGGCAGTTCTGGCATGTGGGGTTAGGAATAGTTTAATCCTGTATAGTGAGCCAAGTTTTTTATTAATGGTTTTGATAGTTTTACTGACATGCATATCAAATTTAAGATTATCTACGATAACACCTAGGAGCTTTGTATAGACATCTGGGGAGATTATGGTGCCGTTATTAGACTTAGTGGAGAAGGATAATACTCAGGGCCTTTGAGTGGGGGGTAGCTTTGTTTTGTTAGGGTTTAAAATCAGATGACGATCAGAAAGCCAATTTTCAACTCTGTTAAAAATATCCTGAGTTAGTGTCTGCAAATCTGGCTGGGAGGTGGCAGAGCAAATCAAGGTGGAGTCGTCTGCATATTGAATGCAGTTTGCTTTTGGGATGACACTATGTAGGTCATTACTGAAAATGGAAAACAAAAGATGTCCCAGAATAGACCCCTGGGGGACAGCTAGGGTGTTGGGTAGGAGGTTGGATAGTTTATTCTGCCATAGGACAGCTTGATGTCTATCATTCAGATAAGACTGGAAACAGTGGAGAGAGTGCATGTCTAAATAATTTGTTTTCAGGGTGTAGATGAGTAGCTAGTGATCAACCATATTGAATGACTTTGAGAGGTCCATAGGGCTGAGGATAATTTGCTGTTGTTCCTGTTATAGTTTATAGCATTAGAGAAGGTGAGGAGGGCTGAGGAGGTACTATGATGTGGCCTGAAGCCATGCTGAGAGTTAGCCAGTAGGTTGTTCTGGATTAGATAGTGAAGTGTTTATGGATGCACTTTTCCATAATTTTAGCCAGTGGTGACAAAATAGCTTTGGGTCTAAAGTTAGGTCAGTAGAGCTACCACCTTTATGAAGGGGTATGATATGAGATATTTTCCAGATGGATGGGACTGTAGCTTCTGATATGGTGGGATTGCTTAGAATGGAGACAGGGTATGCATGGCATCTGCAGCTTTTTTCAGATACTCAGCAGGGAGAACATCTGCAGAAAGGGTAGTAGGTTTTAATTTTTTGATTAGGGTGCGAATAAAAGATGTAGCGACTGGTTGGAAGCTGAAGGAGAGCTGGGTATACTGGGAATGGCTACCTATATGTTAGAGGAGCCATGAGGTAGCTGATAGGGCCTGGATAGTCTCAGTGAAGAAACTATTGAAGGTGTTAGCGACATGCTCTGGTAGTTTATCAGTAGAGGCTGAGGGAGTTGGTGTGGTGGTTTGTCCTGGATGCAGTACTTTGTTTAAACCTGCCCAAAACTTTTGTGGGTTATTTTGATTTCTCTGCTGGAGATGGAAGTAGAAGGTTTTTTTTATCTAATAAAATGGATCTTTTTGTCTCATTCCTTAATTGCAGGTATTTAAATTGATATAGAGGGGCATTATTGGAATGCCATATGGCCCGTGCCTTGTTTCTGAGTGTGATTTTTGATTTGGTATCTTTAGAGAGCCAGGGTGCAGTTTTTGCTTTGGTCCTAAAGGAGTGAACAGGAGCATGAGAATTAAGGATGGTAAGGAGTTTATTGTTAACTTAACAACAGCTTCATCCAAGGGTAGATATTTTAGGGCACACCAGTTGTATGATTTGATTTGATTTGAGCTCATCTTGAAACTTGGTAAGATTAAAGCTTGTATTATTTCTACCTGCTCTGTAGGTGGGCTGGTGGTGATGATTGGTTTTGTGTTTAACTATAAAGGTAAGAAAGTGATCACTAAGGTCATCAGGGAAGGTCCCTAATCTTCATAGGTTGGTACTAGGCTATTGGCCCTAGGGCCTATACAAGCCTAGCTATAACAATTCTCTGGCCTAGCCATAACAATTCCCTAGAAAATAAACAGCCTCTGCAAGGCTCAAACCCATGATCATGCATTCCATACACAAAGTGATTTACCACTAAGCCATGCCAGACATTAGTAATTATGGCTAACATCAGCAGCTCTTCATAGGTTAGTACTAGGCGAACTGCCCTTGCGAGCCATTGTAAGCCTAGCCAACTATCTCTTGTGAGATTCAAACCCTGCAACTTGTGTTTGTAAGGCAAACAACTTAAACACCACATTTGGGGGAGACTATTTATTTATTTATTTATTTATTTATTTTTTTATTTTACATTTGTTAACCGGGCTAGTCTGGCTGGATACATGTCCATTTTCAGCAGAGGCCCGAGGAGAAAAGCTCCACTATCAGAATAAGACAATACAGTTTACGAAAACATTACTAAACTAATACTAACATAATGTAATGAGGCAAAATACAAATGAATATACAGTTTTCCTGGACTAGTCTGAGTAGATGACAAACAAAGTTCAGTTAAGGGGCTAAGGAGATAAGCTCCAGTATCTAAAATACAAAGTAAAGTTAAAAAATATCATTAGTCAAGTTAAAAAATATCATTAGTCAGTAGTCATGATAACAAATTAGGTATTAGCAAAAAGCAAGAAATCTGTTAATATAAAGTGTTAAACGAGCAGGTTGGAAGTTTAACAGGTAATTATGTAGTTAAAGATAAGGAAGAGGCAGAAAATAAGGTAGACAGAAAGTGGGAAAAGTATATTATCTGATTGGTACAAGTACTATGGACTTAGTAAAGGTCGGGAGTATCCAGTTGGAAAAGGAGAGGGGGGAAACAGGATAGTGATGAAATGCAAAGGTAGCAGGATTATAGGAGGTCAGCTAAAGGTAGCAAGAGACAGAAAAAATAGATGGTTAGAAGGGGAGGCAAACAGAAATTTGAGAGAAAAAAGAGTGATGGTCCAATAAAGGGGGCAGATGAAGTCAGTCTAAGTTAGAACGGGAGCGGAAAGAATACACAGTAGCAGACTGGAGAGAGTAATAAAAATGCTGAGCTCAGTCGGGATTGGAGCAGGGACATAGCCAGTGAATTAGTAGGTGAGTTTTCATCTGTTTTTTGAAAAGGTGACATGAGCTTAGGGAGGTCAGTTCTGTGGGAAGTTTATTCCAGTAAGAACCGATAGTGTTTGCAAATAAGGAATCACCTGATTTGTTATGAGATTTCAAAGTAGTAACTAGTAGCTTGTTGGCTGATCTAAGTGTCGTGAGATTTTTATAAGGTGTGATGAGTTTATTTAGTATGGGTATATTGGAGGGTAATGTAGAATTTTAAAAGTGATGATCAGTTGTTGTAGGAGTATTAGGTTTGGGAGTTCAAGCCAGTTTAGTTTCTTTAAGTTAAGACAGTGGTGAGTTTGGAATGGAGAGCCAGTGGCAAATCTGGCTATACTGTGGTAGGCAGTATTCAGTTTCTGAAGATTAGCTTTAGATAAGTTGATAAAGGAAGGAGAGGCGTACATTAATGTAGAAATAAGGTGAGTTTGGGCGAGGGCCACTCGGGAAGTAGCAGTAAGATAGGGCTTTAGTCTGTATAGGGCACCAATCTTTTTATTGACTGTCTTGATAGTTAAATCAATGTGATAGTCAAAATTTAGCTGATTGTCTATGGTATTGGTATGGTACTGGTATGGTACTATTGATTAGTATCAGTCTAGTATACTTTCTTTGTGGTGAGATTTGCTTATCCTGGTGGTGGTGGATATGACCCATGTAAACCCATATAGGAGACTCGGAAAAGCAGGAGTTCTAGTCTATGTTAAAATCTCCAAGTACTATGGTTTCTTGGGGATAGGTATTAGCTAACCAGTGGAGGATGTCTTCTAGGTACTGGTATTATTCCCTGGGGAAATGTACATGCAGACAATATTTATACATTTGTTTTTATTAATCTGAAATTTGGTAGAGAGAAGTTCTGCACTATTGACCTGGGGTGGTTGAATGGGGTCTATAGTGACATTTAGTATAGATTTAAAGAGAACAGCTACCCCACTTACCTTCCTACTAGCACGGTCAAGTCGAAGTATGTTGCAGCCAAGTGGTAAAACTTCATTATCTGAAGTTGATGGCTTTAACCAGGTTTCAGTTAGACACAGTATATCAGGGGAGTGGTATTCTAATAGGGCATGCAAGTTATGTACCTTATTGTTAATGTTTATAATATTTAGATGGCAGACCAGGAGAGAGTTGGGGGACCTGTTTATAGATAGTATTTTGGTAGGGTTATTAGAATAAGAGGTAGGGGTATCAAGAGAGATTGGGCCAGGGTTTGGGTGAATGTCTCCATCCATTGTGAGGTTATAGTGTAAGTTAATAATAAGCTTCAAGAATTTATGTATTGGTTTTTGATAGTTTGGATTTTAATCTGATGTATCTAGAGTTAATAAGTTGATGGTTTATTGTGGTTAAGGAGTTGGAGATAGGACTAACGGGTGACCATTCATATTAGATGTAATTGGGGTGGTAGTTTGACATTTTGGGTAATGAAATCCTAAGTAGTACTGATTTTCATAAGTGGAGAGGAGATATGGAATTAACATAAGAGATAGCAGAGAAATTAGAGACATTGTATTAAATGGTGACATTGTACATAACAGAGTTATAATTTTTTAATATATTTTTACCAGGATATGGAGGAAGGATAAAAAAATGGAGGAGAGAGGAGAGGGGTTAAGTTAAAATTAGAAGTGCAACACTGATTGGCTCTGGTGGGAGGGATGTAGTTAAATGGATATAAATTTAGCAGTGCTGGCGGTGGGTTGGAATTGGGGGCAGGGGAGGTGCTCACATACTCACATAATCATATAATGCCTTATCAGTGCAACAAGTAGCTTTTGTCAACAGAGTTAAAAGTAAAGCAGTGTGCCTTCACATGCAATGAGCTACACAATGCAGATGCTACTTTTCTGATATTTCATGTCCAGGATATGTTCCTAGTCATTATAATTTTTGCTTAGCTAATACTTAAGCAACTCAAAACACGAGGCAGTTTCAAGTGCACCTCAACACTTTAACAATGTCCCAAATTATAATTAAGCAGCATTTTAGTTAATAACCTAGTCACTGTATGGTATTCATTCAAATGCATCTACCGTTGCTATCACAAGGCAGTTTCAGGTGCTAAACAACACTTTAACAATGGTAAAAGTACAGTTTTGTACCTACCATAAATGTAGATGTTCGAGGATCTCCATTGCTGCAGTCCTGACTAATGGGTACTCCGCTGCCCTCCATCGGCCCGAATACCAAAGGGCTAGATCTGGCGTCGGTCATGGCACCCGAGACTGACGTGGTGTCAGTATAAATGCGCATGACCGACGCCATAACTTTAGTCTTTCTTGCCTCAGATGTCAGAATGCAAAAATAAAACACCACCCAAAAACCCCAATCTAAAAAGAAAAAGGGGGAAGGAGGGAGGGAAAATTGGACTGCAGCAATGGAGATCCTCGAACATCTACATTTATGGTAGGTACAAAACTGTACTATGTTCGTCGTCTCCCATTGCTGCAGTCCTGACTAATGGGTAGAATCCCAGAGCCACGGAAAAAACAAAAAGGGAGGTCGGACAACTAAATAGCCTGAGGAGCTGCAGACATGCCCTGTAAGACTGCAGTGGCAAACCCAGCCCTAGACGTAGAATAAAGAGGCAAATGATAATGCTTTGTAAAGGTATGTACAGAACTCCAGGTAGCTGCCTCTAGAATGTCTTTAGTAGCTACCCCTCTTAAAAAAGCAGTAGATGTGGCCGTAGCCCTAGTAGAATGAGGCCTGATCCCAACTGGAACCTCTTTACCATGATGAGAATAACAAAAAGCAATACAATGGCCAATCCACTTGGAAATAGTTTGTTTCGAGACAGCCTTTCCACGGGAAGTCACAGCAAACGAAACAAACAACTGATGAGAACTTCTGAACTCTTTGGTTCTGAACAAATAATATCGTAACAGCCTATGTACATCCAAAGAATGCAAAACTTTTTCCCCTTCAGTTTGGGGGTCAGCATAAAAAGTAGGCAAATGTATAGACTGGTTCAATGCCACATTAGAAACCACTTTAGGCAGAAAAGTAGGATTAGTACGTAAGGAAACTCTGTCCCTATGAAAAATCAGAAAAGGTTCCACTGCCATGAGAGCCTGTAATTCAGATACCCTTCTAGCAGAAGTAACAGCCAACAAAAAAGCAGTCTTCCAAGACAACAACTTCAAGTCAGTCGTAGCTGCAGGTTCAAAAGGAGGCAGAGTCAGCTTCTCCAAAACAAAATTAAGATCCCAAGCAGGAATAGGAGCCCTCCGTGGGGGTCTTATATTCTTTGCCCCTCTAAGAAACTGTTTAAGCAATGGATGTGAAAATAAAGGAGGGTCACCAGCATAGTGAGCAGAAATAGCTGCAGCATGCACTTTAATAGAAGAGAAAGACAAACCCTTGTCCAATAACACAGTCAAATATTGCAATGTACAACTCAAATCAGGCAATGTGACATCAAAGCCTTTAGCTGAACTCCAAAGAAAAAATCTCTTCCATTTATCAGCATAAACTTTTCGAGTACTAGGACGCCTGGCTTCCAAAAGAACATCCAAAACTTGTTGAGGGAGCTGAAGGCCCCCATTCTCTAAAACTGAATGTGCCAGGCTGTCAGGTGCAGGGATCACACCCTGACATTGAGAAAATGATTGTTTTCTTGAGACAATAAGTGAGGAATCCGTGGTAATGGCCAAGGGGCCCCCTGAATTAAACTCCTCAACAGAGGGTACCAATGCTGACGAGGCCAATCCGGTGCTATAAGGATCATGCACGGTTTGTCCCTCCTGACTTTCAACAGGACTTTTGGAAGAAGAGGCAGAGGAGGAAAGGCATACACGTGAAGGTTGCTCCAACTGAAGGATAGTGCATCTATTTTCCAGGCTTTCGGATGAAACAGCCTTGTGCAAAACAGAGGTAGTTGGAAATTCAGAGGAGAAGCGAACAGATCTATGTCTGGAGTTCCCCAAGCCATGGTCAACTGACGAAACACCTGAGGATCCAACTTCCATTCGTGAGGATCCACCATTTGTCTGCTCAGAACATCTGCTAACGAATTTTGTTCCCCTGGCAGAAACTGTGCTCGAAGAGTGATGTGCAGATCCAAAGCAGTTTCCCATAACAGCATTGCTTGTCTGCAAAGAGGGTAAGAATGAGTTCCCCCCTGCTTGTTGATGTACCACATGACAGTTGTGTTGTCTGTTCGAACCAACACTAGTCCCAGGCGAAGCAGATCCTTGAATGCTTCTAAGGCAAATTGAACTGCCAGCATCTCCTTCATATTGATATGCAAGTGAAGCAACTCCGGGGGCCAAAGGTCTTGAATCCATTTTCCTTTGAAATGAGCACCCCAGGCTGACTCCGAGGCGTCTGTCGTTAATATCTGACTTGCCTCTGGTTGGGTCACAGAGAGTCCCTTGTTTAGGTGACATTCCTGAGCCCACCACACAAATTCCTTCTGGATGCAAGGAAGAATCCGAATGACAGTGTCCAAATCGTGGCTGTGTTGAGTCCAAACGCTTTTGAGATACCATTGTAGCTTCCTCATATGCAGTTTGGCATTGGGAAGTACTAGAATGCAAGATGCCATGAACCCCAAGGCTTGAAGGACTGTCCTTGCAGTCAGCCTGGACAGGACTGATAGCTGTAGGAAGTACTGGTGAAGATTTCTTTGTTTGTCCGGGGTAAGAAATGCCATCTGAGTCGCTGTATTCAGACTCACACCCAGAAAACACATCTCTCGTGAGGGTACTAGACTGGACTTTATTTCGTTCACAGAATACCCCAGGCATCTGAAAACTGTCATTACACACTGCAGATGTCGAAGTAGGTCGTGCTTGTCTTGAGCCAGTATCAAACAATCGTCCAGATAGGGATAAATCTGAATTCCCCGTAGTCTGAGAAAAGCTATTACTGGAGCCAGGACTTTCGTGAATACCCTGGGCGCAGTAGATAAGCCAAAGGGCAATGCAGAGAACTGATAATGCAAATTCCCAGTCCGAAACCTCAGGAATTTCCTGCAACTGGGCCTGATAGGAATGTGAAGATAGGCCTCCTTGAGATTCAAAGTCACCATCCAGTGATCTCTGCCCAGCATAGGCAACAGCTGTTGCAGTGTTAACATCTTGAATTTCGGAATTTCTAGAAAGGTGTTTAGAATGGATAAATCCAGAATGGGCCTCCAAGTATTTCCTTTCTTTGGCACTAAGAAAAGACGGGAATAAAACCCTGTGCCCCTTTCCGCCGAAGGAACTTCCTGTATTGCTCCCAACTGGAGCAGAGAAGAAATCTGTGCCTGTGCTTCCAATTTTTGCTGATGAGGCACATCCGGCATACCGTTGAAAGGCAGGAAAGTGTGAAAATAAAATTTGTAGCCTCGAGTTACTGTCCAACACCCATTTGTCCTGGGTAACCAAATGCCAATTTCCGTTGAAAAGTCCCAGTTTTCCGCCCAGAGGAGCTGCCAGCAAAGCAGAGTCTGGCAGCCGAAGACACAGGTCATTGGGTCTGCTTCCGAAAGGACTGACCCTTGCCCTCCCCAGCAGAAGGGGTAGAGGAACTCAAAGACCTAGAAGTAACAGGGCCCTGAAAGGAAGCCCTACCTCTACTACGCCTCGACTTGCCTCTAGAATGAAAATCCGAAGAGGGAAAAGACCATCCCTTAGCAGGCCAATTCCTATTGAATTTAGGAGGCTGAACCTGTAAAAATTCCTTAACTGTCTGCATAGATTTAGCTTTTTCCTCCATTTTTTCAAAACTAATTCCACAGGAGGGCCAAAAAGAACATCAGACTGCAAAGGAGCATCCATAATACGAGCTTTAACATGCTCCGACAAGGACTGATCTTTAAGCCAGGCATGTCTGCGAACAACAGAACTAGTAGCAGCCACCCTGGAAGAAGCTTGTAAAGCATCAAAACCACACTGCAGAGAATGCTTCCCAACCTGGTCTGAAGCATGCACTAAATCCTGAAGCTCCTTACAGTCAATACCTTCAGCTAAAGCATCCACTTTACATTTCAATTGACTTAACAAAAAATTCTGATACTTGAGCATATGAAACTGACAATTCAAAGCCCTCATAGCCAAAGTAGAAGAGGTATACAGTTTTTTACCCCACCTATCCAGGGCCCTAGCATCTTTGTCCAGAGGAACTGGATTCTTAACCACAGAGGCCTTAACGCCCTTGGGGCCTTGAGAAATAGTTACAGGATCAGCCCTAGGGCTCTTAAACAAGTACTTGTGAGCTTCCGGAACCCTGTAGTATCTATCTGGTTTAACAGGGGCAGGAGGCAGAGAATCCGGGTTAAGGGCAGCCTCAGAAAACACATCCTGAACAACATCCAGTACAGGAGGAATAGCCAAGGGCCTGTGCTGAGGCAAAAACAAAAATTCTCTCAGCCTTTTACGAGAATCAGAATAATCCTGGCCCTCCCATTTGAAATGTTCCCTCATGGAATGCAAAGTTTCAGAGAAAGAAAAATCTTCTGGAGGGGACGCAGAGGGAGAAGCATCCTCAGCCTCCGAATCAGAATAGGGAGGGAAATCCTGAAGGTTTTCCACAGAGGAATCAGACTCAATGGAAGACTGAACCAAACCCTCCAACTCTGTCTCTACCCTGGGCCTCTTCTGAGGGGGAGGCATGGAACCCATAATTAAAGAAATCAAATCTTCAGCCATCTTCAGCATGTGCTTCCTAGGAGCTGGACCCTGGGAAAGCACCAGGGCAGATTTGGACTTAGAATGGCCTTTGCCTAGAGAAGGAGGAGGCTTAACCACCCTACAAGGGGAGGGAGCCACAGACAACAGAGGAGCACCCTCAACCTGGCCTAACAAAGGAGAAGCCACCCCCTGTAGTAACAAAGGCTCCCCTTGACACTCAGGCACACTGTCAGAAAGAGCCACTGAAGCAGCCAGTGGTTCTACAGGACCGACGTCCGGAGCGGACGCCCCATCCTGCTTGGACCGCAAAGACTTTTCCTTGCGCTTCCTAGAAGAGCCAGTCGCCGGAGAATCCGACGGCATGTTGTAATTACAACGGTTACCAAACACCAGCCTAGCACAGTCCAACCGACGTTTAATAGTACGCTTATTAAAAGTAGCACAAAAGCGACACCCAACAACGTCGTGCTCAGGCCCTAAACAAGGAATGCAGAGTGAATGGTAATCCCTATGAGGAATCTGTTTCCCACAAGAAATACAGTTATTAACTTTTTCTGACATCCGACAATACTGAGACAAGAAAAAGACAAAAAATAAAATGTCCCCAATGGGGTACTTAGCCCAACTTGGTCTCCGGTCTGAAACTCGAAAACCGACAATTCCAGAACGCCGAACGGCACTTGCAAATTCTGCTTCTGCTCAGGACAATGCGGCAAGAAAGACTAAAGTTATGGCGTCGGTCATGCGCATTTATACTGACACCACGTCAGTCTCGGGCGCCATGACCGACGCCAGATCTAGCCCTTTGGTATTCGGGCCGATGGAGGGCAGCGGAGTACCCATTAGTCAGGACTGCAGCAATGGGAGACGACGAACATCCAGCATTTTTGCTTAAGGAGAACAAAAGTAAAACTACAGTTTTAAGATGATACAGCCCAAGATGTTATAATCCAGTCGTTAACTAGGTTCTGTAGCTAAAGATATGGTATTCCAGTTGCAAAATAGTTTACTATAGCTACTACTTATATGGTTTAATCACAGGGCAATTTAGTTGTAAGACGACACTATGCTAAAGCTTTAATAAAACAGTGGACATTCAAGCTTCCTAGTCGCCAAATAATAACAGTAAACATGCAACCTTCTTAGTCGCTATAATACTAAAACATTGCACATACAAGCTAGCAGTCGCTATTCCTCATTCTCTTGCCATATGGTCAAGCAGGTCTTACACAAGGCAGTAATTAGTGAGCAACAGTTTTATCGGTTCACAAACAGGCCTGTATCATATACGTGGCCTAAATTCAACAGTTACAAGTTTCCAGTCGCTCCATAGCATTTTGCGACTTTTTAATAAGTGAATAGTTAATACAAAACTATGTTAGATAAAAACAGTTCCAATTTGAGAGAAAATATTCATTGATCCAAAGATTACACATCACGAGAGAGAAAGGCAGCCGACTGGGTCTAGGAGCACAGAGTGTTTGAAAATGATGGTTGCTCAAGGTGATTTTGTAACCTCGCATACGTAGCTGTGCAGGGGGAGGGGATCTGAGGTTTAACCAGACACACAGATCTTAGAGCCTGCAAATATAAGGTAAGTACACTGGGGATTTATAGTAAAGCTTTTCAAGTTCTATTTTACTGGTTAAAGTGTTCCTTTAGCAATTTTAGGGGTTGGTAACACTTTTTCTTCATATACTCACAGTTATTACTTATAGCATAATGCCACCATTTTTTATTAATATAGAGGAAATACTTATTAGCTACTTTTTTAATTAGCCAATATATTAGGGTTGTAGGGAGTTGTGTTCAGAAATTAGGGATACCTGATAGTGCTGTAGACACAGGTCAGCATACAATATGGTACAAACAGTAAGAATTAGAGATTGTAACCTTAGGTCTGTTATATCGAGGGACAGTTCAAAGAAGATTTTCAGTTACGTTTCTTCGGGGTAGTGTCCTTTTAATGTTACAAGCCTTTCAGGATAGCTGTTAGAAGGGAGTTGTACCTTAGCAGGTATGTTATATTGAGGGGCAGTTCAAAGTAGGTTTTCAGTTAAGTTTCCTCGGGGTAGTGTCCTTTTAATGTTACAAGCCTTTCAGGATAGCTGTTAGAAGGGGGTAGTACCTTAGCAGGTCTGTTATGTTGAGGGATAGTTTAAAGCAGATTTTCAGTTACGTTTCCTCGGTGTAGTGTCCGGGGAGTTGTACCTTAGCAAGTATGTTATATCGAGGGACAGTTCAAAGCAGGTTTTCAGTTAAGTTTCCTGAGGGTAGTTTCCTTTTAATGTTACAAGCCTTTCAGGATAGCTGTTAGAAGGGGGTAGTACCACAAGGGAAAAAGGCAGCTGACTGGGTCTAGGAGCACAGAGCATTTTTTACAAGACAGGCTGAACCCTGGGGGCTGGTAAACCCCCCCCCCCCTTAACTGAATAAGGTGGACTCAGTATATTCTGTAACATACATCTGTAAATTGTAAAGTACAAAATGGACCCTTGGACATCTTGTCAGTTTTATCTGGAAACCAAAAGGTTCACAAAATATTGCTGAGGACTAGGCCTTAAAGGGTTGCTTACCTTTGTCCTTCTCTCAGTTATGTGTAATTCTACCTACTAGGATGAGCCTTTCACTCACTACTTATAAACACTCTCACCTAACAAGTCTCACTTTATCTTATTTCAGTGGTTAAATATTTTCCTACCTGCATACCTTAATGTTTCTTCAGAGCTTCATATAATAACTTTGTCAGAGTCCTGAACAATGAATGTCTGTTTCTATATATAATTGTTCTTGTACCTTTGCAATCCTACGCTTTCAACTTTACAATGTTTATAAATCTCACCATCTGTCACAAGTAATGTTTACATACGTATGTACTCATAATGTTTCACTGTTATTGTGTTGTATGTGTATTTGAAGCTTTTATCCACAGCCTCCATTGAAAAGGGATAACTTCTAACTAACTAGATGGACTAACCAGGTAAACCCCATCAATCAATCAATCAATCATATAAAGTAATTTTATGCTCCCTGTGTTGCATAGTTCTTGGCTCAAGAATCGAAGGCAAAACCAAAAATAATGGGGAAGGTTTGAAATTAGATTTTGTTTTTTACTTTAATTCATTTAGAAAATTGATAGTAATTGCATCAAAATGCATTTTCTGAACAGTAAGAATATGCACTGTCTGCATTACTTACTGACTGTAATTTTCAGTAATTTACCAGCAAATCAACAACTTCAGGAGGAATGGGGCCAAAATATGAGACAAAATCAACAATGTTTGAACACGTGCATTCACAAGCTGTTACCATTCATTGGTTCCTTGTACTCTAACTGGACCTTTGTTGACACTTTCAGCCTCCTGGAGTTCACCATTTGTTCTATTAGGCCAAGACTATTTTGTTAACCAATCAGAACACAGAATACTGTTACCCTCCTGACAGAGGTTTCATATAAATGCATGTAGCAGGGGCTTTTTCAGGAATCTAGTCTGGCTTGTGTGATCAATGTGTTAATAGTGATCAGGAGAGCAAACCTGAGTGCGAGGTCACCGTGAATAATAATAAGATCTTTGTATAAAAACATCCTGATGTTAAGGGCCTCAGTAAGAACGTTACTTATAGTGTCCCTAATCTATTGGCTGAAAACTGCAATGATTGCATATCATCTCTAAAGGTAACAGGGCAACCATGGACTGCTTATGAACACACTGACTACGAAGTTTTGCTCAGATATTCGAAGGGGACTACTCATTTATTGACCTCCAAGTTGTACTTTTGTCTCTTCTTTTGGTAAATGAAGATCTGCAAGACCCAGAGATCACTCTGTATGGAAATATGTTGGGCAGACCTGGGCAAAGATCTCCAAATTATAAAACTCATGGATTTAATGACAACGTCTCTCACGTCGTACCCTGAAAGCAAGCAAGCCTTCAATAAATGTATTTGTTCTGTGGGACAAAACTGAGAATGAGAACCTGTCTCAAAGACTGATTAAATTGTAGCTATAAACAATACTGATTATGAGAAAACCTTCAATGTAACCATAAACAAAGAATACAAAACCAGTACTACAGAAAAGTTCACATTCAAAAATAAATCTTGCATTTCTGCCGCGCTTTCTTTTAAACTATGTGTAAGCACAGGTGCTGTACCAACAGGACTGCAATCAACATTACATTTCACAGATACTTTTGCAGTTGAAAAAGTGACATCTGAATGTCTTACAACAAGGAAAAAATGGAAGGGAGTGCGCCATTATCTAAGTCACCACCCCATACTAGGCAGGAAATATAAATAATGAAGAGGGGAGAATCATTCAATGTCCCTATAGAGTTAAATATTCCCACTGGAAGTAACAGTAAAACTGAATATGGGGAGTACCTCTGCGAAGGTGTTACATCTGGAAGTAACAGTAAAACTGAATATGGGGAGTACCTCTGCCAAGGTGTTACATCTGGAAGTAACAGTAAAACTGAATATGGGGAGTACCTCTGCCAAGGTGTTACATCTGGAAGTAACAGTAAAACTGAATATGGGGAGTACCTCTGCCAAGGTGTTACATCTGGAAGTAACAGTAAAACTGAATATGGGGAGTACCTCTGCCAAGGTGTTACATCTGGAAGTAACAGTAAAACTGAATATGGGGAGTACCTCTGCCAAGGTGTTACATCTGGAAGTAACAGTAAAACTGAATATGGGGAGTACCTCTGCCAAGGTGTCACATCTGGAAGTAACAGTAAAACTGAATATGGGGAGTACCTCTGCCAAGGTGTTACACCTGGAAGTAACAGTAAAACTGAATATGGGAGTACCTCTGCCAAGGTGTTACATCTTGAAGTAACAGTAAAACTGAATATGGGAGTACCTCTGCGAAGGTGTTACATCTGGAAGTAACAGTAAAACTGAATATGGGGAGTGCCTCTGCCAAGGTGTTACATCTGGAAGTAACAGTAAAACTGAATATGGGGAGTACCTCTGCGAAGGTGTTACATCTGGAAGTAACAGTAAAACTGAATATGGGAGTACCTCTGCGAAGGTGTTACATCTGGAAGTAACAGTAAAACTGAATATGGGGAGTACCTCTGCCAAGGTGTTACATCTGGAAGTAACAGTAAAACTGAATATGGGAGTACCTCTGCCAAGGTGTTACATCTTGAAGTAACAGTAAAACTGAATATGGGAGTACCTCTGCGAAGGTGTTACATCTGGAAGTAACAGTAAAACTGAATATGGGGAGTGCCTCTGCCAAGGTGTTAAATCTGGAAGTAACAGTAAAACTGAATATGGGGAGTACCTCTGCCAAGGTGTTACATCTGGAAGTAACAGTAAAACTGAATATGGGAGTACCTCTGCGAAGGTGATACATCTGGAAGTAACAGTAAAACTGAATATGGGGAGTACCTCTGCCAAGGTGTTACATCTGGAAGTAACAGTAAAACTGAATATGGGTGTACCTCTGCCAAGGTGTTACATCTGGAAGTAACAGTAAAACTGAATATGGGGAGAACCTCTGCCAAGGTGTTACATCTGGAATTTACAGTAAAACTGGCTATGGGGAGTACCTCTGCCAAGGTGTTACATCTGGAAGTAACAGTAAAACTGAATATGGGGAGTACCTCTGCCAAGGTGTTACATCTGGAAGTAACAGTAAAACTGAATATGGGGAGTACCTCTGCCAAGGTGTTACATCTGGAAGTAACAGTAAAACTGAATATGGGGAGTACCTCTGCCAAGGTGTTACATCTGGAAGTAACAGTAAAACTGAATATGGGGAGTACCTCTGCCAAGGTGTTACATCTGGAAGTAACAGTAAAACTGAATATGGGGAGCACCTCTGCCAAGGTGTTACATCTGGAAGTAACAGTAAAACTGAATATGGGGAGTACCTCTGCCAAGGTGTTACATCTGGAAGTAACAGTAAAACTGAATATGGGGAGTACCTCTGCCAAGGTGTTACATCTGGAAGTAACAGTAAAACTGAATATGGGGAGTACCTCTGCCAAGGTGTTACATCTGGAAGTAACAGTAAAACTGAATATGGGGAGTACCTCTGCCAAGGTGTTACATCTGGAAGTAACAGTAAAACTGAATATGGGGAGTACCTCTGCCAAGGTGTTACATCTGGAAGTAACAGTAAAACTGAATATGGGGAGTACCTCTGCCAAGGTGTTACATCTGGAAGTAACAGTAAAACTGAATATGGGGAGTACCTCTGCCAAGGTGTTACATCTGGAAGTAACAGTAAAACTGAATATGGGGAGTACCTCTGCCAAGGTGTTACATCTGGAAGTAACAGTAAAACTGAATATGGGGAGTACCTCTGCGAAGGTGTTACATCTGGAAGTAACAGTAAAACTGAATATGGGGAGTACCTCTGCCAAGGTGTTACATCTGGAAGTAACAGTAAAACTGAATATGGGGAGTACCTCTGCCAAGGTGTTACATCTGGAAGTAACAGTAAAACTGAATATGGGGAGTACCACTGCCAAGGTGTTACATCTGGAAGTAACAGTAAAACTGAATATGGGGAGTACCTCTGCCAAGGTGTTACATCTGGAAGTAACAGTAAAACTGAATATGGGACCTCTGCCAAGGTGTTACATCTGGAAGTAACAGTAAAACTGAATATGGGGAGTACCTCTGCCAAGGTGTTACATCTGGAAGTAACAGTAAAACTGAATATGGGGAGTACCTCTGCCAGTGTGTTACATCTGGAAGTAACAGTAAAACTGAATATGGGGAGTACCTCTGCCAATGTGTTACATCTGGAAGTAACAGTAAAACTGAATATGGGAGTACATCTGGGAAGGTGTTACATCTGGAAGTAACAATAAAACTGAATATGGGGAGTACCTCTGCGAAGGTGTTACATCTGGAAGTAACAGTAAAACTGAATATGGGGAGTACCTCTGCCAAGGTGTTACATCTGGAAGTAACAATAAAACTGAATATGGGGAGTACCTCTGCGAAGGTGTTACATCTGGAAGTAACAGTAAAACTGAATATGGGGAGTACCTCTGCCAAGGTGTTACATCTGCAAGTAACAGTAAAACTGAATATGGGTAGTACCTCTGCCAAGGTGTTACATCTGGAAGTAACAGTAAAAATGAATATGGGGAGTACCTCTGCCAAGGTGTTACATCTGGAAGTAACAGTAAAACTGAATATGGGGAGTACCTCTGCCAAGGTGTTACATCTGGAAGTAACAGTAAAACTGAATATGGGGAGTACCTCTGCGAAGGTGTTACATCTTGAAGTAACAGTAAAACTGAATATGGGGAGTACCTCTGCGAAGGTGTTACATCTGGAAGTAACAGTAAAACTGAATATGGGGAGTACCTCTTCCAAGGTGTTACATCTGGAAATAACAGTAAAACTGAATATGGGGAGTACCTTTGCCAAGGTGTTACATCTGGAAGTAACAGTAAAACTGAATATGGGGAGTACCTCTGCCAAGGTGTTACATCTGGAAGTAACAGTAAAACTTAATATGGGGAGTACCTCTGCCAAGGTGTTACATCTGGAATTTACAGTAAAACTGAATATGGGGAGTACCTCTGCCAAGGTGTTACATCTGGAAGTAACAGTAAAACTGAATATGGGGAGTACCTCTGCCAAGGTGTTACATCTGGAAGCAACAGTAAAACTGAATATGGGGACTACCTCTGCCAAGGTGTTACATCTGGAAGTAACAGTAAAACTGAATATGGGGAGTACCTCTGCCAAGGTGTTACATCTGGAAGTAACAGTAAAACTGAATATGGGGAGTACCTCTGCCAAGGTGTTACATCTGGAAGTAACAGTAAAACTGAATATGGGGAGAACCTCTGCCAAGGTGTTACATCTGGCAGTAACAGTAAAACTGAATATGGGGAGTACCTCTTCCAAGGTGTTACATCTGGAAATAACAGTATAACTGAATATGGGGAGTACCTCTGCGAAGGTGTTACATCTGGAAGTAACAGTAAAACTGAATATGGGGAGTACCTCTGCCAAGGTGTTACATCTGGAAGTAACAGTAAAACTGAATATGGGGAGTACCTCTGCCAAGGTGTTACATCTGGAAGTAACAGTAAAACTGAATATGGGGAGTACCTCTGCGAAGGTGTTACATCTGGAAGTAACAGTAAAACTGAATATGGGGAGTACCTCTGCCAAGGTGTTACATCTGGAAGTAACAGTAAAACTGAATATGGGAAGTACCTCTGCCAAGGTGTTACATCTGGAAGTAACAGTAAAAATGAATATGGGGAGTACCTCTGCCAAGGTGTTACATCTGGAAGTAACAGTAAAACTGAATATGGGGAGTACCTCTGCCAAGGTGTTACATCTGAAAGTAACAGTAAAACTGAATATGGGGAGTACCTCTGCGAAGGTGTTACATCTTGAATTAACAGTAAAACTGAATATGGGGAGTACCTCTGCGAAGGTGTTACATCTTGAAGTAACAGTAAAACTGAATATGGGGAGTACCTCTTCCAAGGTGTTACATCTGGAAATAACTGTAAAACTGAATATGGGGAGTACCTTTGCCAAGGTGTTACATCTGGAAGTAACAGTAAAACTGAATATGGGGAGTACCTCTGCCAAGGTGTTACATGTGGAAGTAACAGTAAAACTGAATATGGGGAGTACCTCTGCCAAGGTGTTACATCTGGAATTTACAGTAAAACTGAATATGGGGAGTACCTCTGCCAAGGTGTTACATCTGGAAGTAACAGTAAAACTGAATATGGGGAGTACCTCTGCCAAGGTGTTACATCTGGAAGTAACAGTATAACTGAATATGGGGAGTACCTCTGCCAAGGTGTTACATCTGGAAGTAACAGTAAAACTGAATATGGGGAGTACCTCTGCCAAGGTGTTACATCTGGAAGTAACAGTAAAACTGAATATGGGGAGTACCTCTTCCAAGGTGTTACATCTGGAAGTAACAGTAAAACTGAATATGGGGAGTACCTCTGCCAAGGTGTTACATCTGGAAGTAACAGTAAAACTGAATATGGGAGTACCTCTACCAAGGTGTTACATCTGGAAGTAACAGTAAAACTGAATATGGGGAGTACCTCTGCCAAGGTGTTACATCTGGAAGTAACAGTATAACTGAATATGGGGAGTACCTCTGCGAAGGTGTTACATCTGGAAGTAACAGTAAAACTGAATATGGGAGTACCTCTGCGAAGGTGTTACATCTGGAAGTAACAGTAAAACTGAATATGGGAGTACCTCTGCGAAGGTGTTACATCTGGAAGTAACAGTAAAACTGAATATGGGGAGTACCTCTGCCAAGGTGTTACATCCATTTATTGCAAATTTACATCTGAGAAATTACGTGTAATTTATGTCTAGACAGCCATTTCTTTGTACCCTTTAGGTCTATAATAATATGTCTCATTTATAGCTACAGAGGCACAACAACATATAGCTAAATGCATTTACATAGCAAACACTTCAGTACATCCCTTGTCACTTAATTTCTGCAGTAGAGCTAGCACACCACTAGAAACAGATGAACTGTGCTCTTAAATAGAAATGAATAGCAACAGTTTAATGCTCTGATTCATAAATATATACCATATTATAAGACCATTAATTCAATCTCTTGATCCAGAAATTATTCATTCAGAAACATGCAACATATTTCTGGACATGTTTGCGTAATAGTTTATTTCATTATCAAATGTATTGTACATGACAAAGCTGAAACTTATTCTGTGAAATACTAAGTCAGTACTGTGTTTTTATTTCCCTTCATTTGCCTATTTTGTCAATATTTCCACATACTCAGAAAGATGCCGTGAGAGTTTTGAACAGAAGTTTGCATACAGCAGCAATCTCTGGCTAGCTGACTATAGAGCTGAATCAGCATAACTTAAATAAAATATATTTATGCTGTGTCCCTAGCACTGTTGCACTTCACAGAGGAAATGTCAGTGGAGGGTTGTTTGACAGCAGTATTGAGTTGGTGGCATATCTCTAAGGTGCGTGTGATTCTCCTGTTACTACAGTTAGCATATAATAGCTTGCACACTGCTATGCATCATAAGGTTCCGCGTGCCACAGATGTAAGCTCTCTCCATTTGCATATTATCTCTGATGGCATCATAAGGTACCAGATGCCACAGGTGTAAGCTCTCTTCATTTACATATTCTCTCTGATGGCATCATAAGGTACTATGTGCCGCAGATGTAAGCTCTCTCCATTTACATATTATCTCTGATGGCATCATAAGGTACCACATGCCACAGATGTAAGCTCTCTCCATTTACATATTATCTCTGATGGCATCATAAGGTACCACATGCCACAGATGTAAGCTCTCTCCATTTACATATTATCTTTAATGGCACAAAAAGAGCAAGTCACACCTTTAAGAAAATGGGAGGAACCAACCTTAACAATACACAGCACACATTAGCATATGCTTTCTGCACCAACAGTAGTGTGACAATGCACATAATATGATGGTAATTTGCATCTCAATGCTGCAAAAAATGTCTCATGCTTTTTCAAAGTGGTCTAACACCTGAATGTTTGGCTACCCTTATTGAAAGGAGTACGGGAGGTTCCCCAATCCCCCGGTCAGTTTTCCCCTAGCAATATAAATACCATATTGGGTTTCCCCTGAAAATATACCACTAGCCTAATGAGATTAAACTTAGTAAACAAAGGATAAAGTAAACAAAACTTAAGAGGAGCTACTGTCTCCTTTGCAACAGCAGAAATGAAAACCAGTGTATGATGGAAGTTCACCAACAACAGTGCATGTGTGTGTGTGTGTGTGTGTGTGTGTGTGTGTGTGTGTGTGTGTGGGGGTGATTTTGCTTCAGGTAACATTGCAGACTGATCGCACCATAGGAAAGTCTAGTGCAGGTAGGAATTTTCTTTATCAGGAATGGAAATGCTTTTTTGTTTAAACAGTGTCAGTATGTGTGTTGATCTTTTCTGTTCATGCTAGGGAAGTGGACTGCTGTGCTATCAAGTGCAACATTGTGGAATTGTATGTGGCCGCTGTGGCAGAGGTTACCCACTGAGGCCTGCTGGTACCCTAGTGGTACTACACTGAAGAATCACATATGATCTGGTCTTGGGAGCTGTTTGCAGCAACATATGTACCTCATGCATAGAATACAATGCCAACATAATGGGGCAAAACTACAATGCAAGTGCTTCATCCATTGTGTATTCATCTTTAAAGCTGCTAGAGTTTTAATATCCAGATATGCTGTGGTGCATCCCTGCTTTATTGCATGACACTGATGAACGAGTACCTTTTCATTCCTTATACCTCCTTATTCTCCCCTTTTCACTTTCTTACGTACTTCTATCAAATTCTCTTCCCTGACTTGACTTTCTCTCTAATATACCATAAACCTGTTTCTTCCTCACTTCATATTGCAGTTCCTATAAGTATTAGACTAACTTACCTTTAATTTTTTCTACAAACTGTCTAAAATTTTTCTAAATATTAAATGATTGTCATATAACTTGCATCAATTCTTAACCAATGTGTTATACTATATCTAAATTGTTATAATTATTTAAACTGCAGATGTTTTTGTTTTATTTTTGAAGACTGTAAAATTATTGTTCCTAATGTGTTTTGTAATATATTAGAGCATTTATCCCCAGGCCTCCTCTGAAAACGGGCTTCTACCAAGTCAGACTTTCCCAGTAAACAAATGTCAATAAATAAATAAATAAATAAATAATAACAAACAATGACTCAGTGACACCCACTGAGTTAATGTTAACATTGTCGCCTCAAAGCAAGAGGTTTTCTGGTTCGATTCTTGGCTGGGGTGCCTTCTGTGTGGAGTCTGCATGTCCTCCCTACATTTGCGTGGGTTTCCTCCGGGTACTCTGGTTTCCTCCCACATTCCAAAGACATGCATCTGGACCATTTCTCCCCAGGCTTCTCCTGAAAATAGGCTCTGTCCTAGTCAGACTTTCCTGGTCAAAAATCCCTATCAGATGATTGAGTTTTTAGAAACTCGAAATTCATATGGTTGGGATCATATGATAGAGTTTCTAAAAACTCGAACATCAAAAAAAAAAAAAAAAAAACATACAAAAAAAATCTACCTTTTTTAATGTTTTTTCAGGGGACAAATCCCCTTGCACTCCTCATGTGGGGGTTGCCTCTGCAAATTATATATACCAACTCCGAGATCGCACTACAGTGGTGAAAATGGTAAATTTTGCGATCTGCACTGTCTGCGATCTCCATTCAAAACCTTTGATTTTTTTCAAAAACTCGATCACATGGTCTCAACCATGTGAATTTTGAACTTGTAAAAACTCAATTTTCTGATAGGAATCGGGTCTATATTACAAAATCGAAGGTACAGAACCTCGAGTACCTTTGCACCGACACCTAAATGATGAACGTCCTGTTCAGCAAATGGACACATCATTGATTTCTTTCAAAGGGAAAGAAACTGATAGACCAGCTATGGATGACACAATTAAACAAGCAATATATAGATGGGGGTTCACCCCCCACAACCCCCACAACTAAATATACTAACTCCAAGATCGCACTACAGTGGGGAAAGGGCAGACTTAGAACAACGGCCAACCGATTAATCGATGATGTGGCCATTTGATGAAGAGGATGTTCGACATTTAGGTGTCAGTGCAAAGGTACTCAAGATTCTGTACCTCCAACATTCTAATATATATATATATATATATATATATATATATATATATGTATGTGTGTGTGTGTGTGTGTGTGTGTATATATATATATATATATATATATATCAAAGTAGATTCAAACAATAAATTAAATACATCACTAAGCATTTCCAGCAATCAGTATAAACACACATTTTTAGAAAAACAGCTTGTTACTACATTATAGTTTCACTAATAAATCATCTCATGTTGATTTCCAATGTAGGGTGTTCCATCTGTGAGCATTGCTGACAACTTGTCTTATTAAGATGTATGACATCACTGTTGCTGTACTTTGCATGGAAACATGGCATTTTGTATACTTATTTAACTAGTAGCATTATTGGTTATGTTTTTTCTTGATATGGTGGGAATTGTCAGCTTCTTATCACAAAAATTAAATTCTGAAATACTGCACTTTTATCAAAAACTATATAATATGGTACTGTATATAGGCAGTATGTTACACACATCTCTGAGGGTTTAGTATTTGCATTTTCTGTAGAAGTGGCAGTAAGGCAGTTTAAGAACCAGATTCTAAAATGTTTTGGACATCGAATAATACACCATGCTGAGCAATTTCCCTATTAACCATTTCAAAGACAAAGCTCCATCAACCCCCTCTTCAGTGACAGCCAGAGCCCTATGCACAGTCCCAAAAGAGGAATCTAGCACAGTACACTGACCATAGTCAGCATTAAGGATGGTAGAAATGGGAGAATAAGATCATAGGAGGTTACTAGATTATTGACCTGGAGGTCATTTCAAGCCTAGCCTTTGCATCCCAATGTAATATCATAGATACTCAAGTCAATAACCAGGACTGTATTTAGTGAAGACTGCCCATGTCTAGTCCACTCGTTCAAGTTCCTTTTGAACAGTGTCATAGATGTGCTGTGATTCACATGAATTGACAGCCTATTCCAAAGATGTAGCAGTCACTGGGAGACAAATCTGTCCCTTAAGCATGTTCTTTTCAAGTCTCAGGCCATATTTAGGTCTCTGGAATGGGTAGCTCTAGTTCCTGTTTTATTCACAGATGTGCAGTCAATTCATTAGCTTTAGGTTGGAGATCGCTCTGTAAGTCAGGCGTAAGTCTCCCTTAAGAAGTTTATACAATACAGAGTATAGTGACAGGGACTTTAAGTCTGTTCAAGGCATGTGCTGGAGTTCCTTGATCGTCTTTGTTAGAAACCTCTGAGGTCTCTCCAATTGATGAAGGTGCTTTGCATGATACATGCCAAAAGGGGTTTTATACTCAATTATGGGCCTGATTAGTGACAAGTATAGAGGGGTTCAAACCTCCTTTGCTCTAGAGGCGATGCCTTCATTAATCAAGTGTGCTACACAGAAGGCTTTCCTTACTACAGTAGACACATGGTGGTCAAAGTTAAGGTCACAGTCTACTTGTGATCTCAGATCCCTTACCACTTTGTTGGTACATAGGGTATTGTTGTTAATTTGATAGTGTGAAGGGACATTGTTTTTACCAAAGGGAATGATGATGCATTTTTTTTCCATTCAGATTGAGACCATGACAAAGACACCAGTCGTTGGTCTGCATAACACCCTCCTGAAGTACAGTATACTGACATTGTTTGGTTATTCAATAACTGCATCCAGTTTGCAGTCGTCTACATACTTGGTCAGCCATCGACCCTTAGTTTTGGCCTGAACTTCTGAGAAGTATATATCAAACAGTAGCGGCCTAACACTGACCCTTGTGACACCCCGCTGGTAACGGGTCACTGGTTGATGTGGAGTCACCCACTTTGACAGTGGGTGATTTATTTATTTATTTATTTATTTGACATTTGTTAACCGGGCTAGTCTGACTGAGCTAGTGCCCTTTTTCAGTGGAGGCCACCCTCAGGGAGAAAAGCTCCACAAGGATTAGGAAATATATATATAAATACATACAGAAATAAATATAACAGCTATACATACTAAGAGATGACTACTTGAAAAATTAAAACATAAAACATGTAAGCGAAATGAGGATAGAAACATAAAGAGGTGGAACGAAAAAAAGTGGATTGTCCACAGAGTGAGAAATCAGGGAAGAAATTCAAGTAGGGTGATTACAGTGACATATTCAGGTACTACACAGGTAATTTTTTTAACACTTTCTTAAACTTGTGGACTTGAGGAATGGATCTGAGGAATAGAGGGAGATTATTCCAAGCAAGAGCAGGAATGTAGCTGTAAAGATTTTGTTCAATAGATTTATCTGGTTTGTATATCTGTAAGAGACACTTATCTGAACTTCTGAGGGACCGACAGGGCTTATATAGGGTGAGAAGAATGGATAAGTTAGGGCAGGCTGAGGGCTTGTTAAGGACAGAATAGATGATGTGCAGCTGAGTGGATAAGAGTTGCTTAGGAAACTCTAACCAACTGAGTGTAAGAAGACCATGACAGTGGTGTGATTTAGGAGGAAGATTGGCTGAAAATCTTGCAATTTTATTGTAGGTGGTTTCCAATTTAGAAAGAATAGAGAACTGTACATTAGTTAAGATTTGAGAGCTATAGAATAGGTTAGGGAGAAGGTAAGTTTGAGCAAGTGAGATTCTGCAGTCAGGTGTGAAGAATCTCCTGTTCCTACATAAAGGGCCCAACTTTTGGTGGATTTTCTTGATACAGTAATGTACATGAAGCTCAAATTTAAATTGATCTCATATGATTGTGCCAAGGAGTTTTGTGTGAGAATCAGGTGTAAGAGTAGTATTGTTGAGAGAAGAGACAGCAAAGGAGGATTTAAGATGGGAGAGATGCAGGTAAGAAAATAAGTAACTTAGTCTTTTTTGGGGTTAAGTATAAGATGGTTATCAGTAAGCCATGTTTCAGTGAGATTGAATGAGGTTTGTGTCAGGTTGAGCAGGTCTGAGGGGTTGTCAACAATAGAAATTATAGTGGAGTCATCAGCATATTGAATACGAGATGATTTAGGACAAGATGTGTGAAGTTGATTAGTGAAAATATTAAAAAGAAGGGGACCTAGAATTGAGCCTTGAGGGACACCCATTTTAATGGGGAGAAAGGGAGAAAGCCATTTGACAGCTTGTTGTCTAACAGTGAGATAGCTGTTAAGCCAAGAGATGGTTGCTGGGGAGACGCTGAGATGAGAAAGTTTAGAGAGAAGGATAGAGTGGGAGACAGTGTCAAAAGTTTTGGAGAGATCTAAAAAGAGACAGGACACAAGTTTGCCATTGTCTCTGGCAAGGGAGATGAGGTTAGTAAAGGAAATGAGTGTTGTGGTAGTGCTGTGATTTGAGCAAAAGCCATGCTGGGTAGGAGTGATCAGATTTTCCTGTGTTAGATAAGTCATGATTTGTTTATGAACACAGTGCTCCAGTATTTTAGAGAGGGGTGAAAGAATTGCAATAGGACAGTAGTTTGAGAGTTCCACAGAAGTGCCACCTTTGTAAATAGGTATAAGATGGGATTTTTTTCCATAAAGAAGAGATGTAGTATTAACTAATAAATCGATTAATGATAATGAAGACAGGATAAGCTATAGAATTTGCAATGGCCTTTAAAAAGAAAGGTAGCAAGTTGTCAGCGGATGGGAAACAAGGTTTGAGTTTAAGAAGAAGCTTGTTAATATGACTCGTTGGAATGGGTTTGAGAGTGAAAGGGTGGCTGAGGAAAGAGGGAATAGAAGGGTTGGTAGTAGTCAGAAGTTCACTGATAGCCTAGCACCGACCTATGAACCTATGAACCTATGAACCTATGAACCTATCAGCCCTAGGGCCTATACAAGCCTAGCCATAACAATTCCCTGGCTATTGCTTCCCACACTATTTACTTCCCTGGACGCCTGTTTAGCAGGGTGACTGACGTGATCCCCAGGGTGGATTTTCTTTCTCCCATCCAATCATCAAGGTTCCTTTTAAAGAGGGCCAAAGAGGCACTCTGCTTGACATGTATGGGCAGTCTATTCCAGAGTCTGGGGAGTCTCTGGGTCAGGAACCTATCCCTCCAGCATGTTTTGTTCATTGTGATGACAAGGTTTAGATCCCTGGAGTGTGTGGCTCTGAGGGATTGGGATTTCTTTAAGTGGAACATGTCCAACAGCTCTGGGTTTGACATGGCCTTGCATGATAAGCAGAGATCGCCTCTGAGTAGACGATATGTGACAGGGTAAAGCTGGAGTTTTTTAAGGCGGTCAGCATAGGGCATCAATGAAGTATGAATTGAAAAGTGAAGCAGCTGCTTTAGGTGTGCTGTTGGGGGAGGGGTTGGGAGTCATAGATTTACTTGGATGAAGGATATGGTTAAATGTATTCCAGAATGTTAGGGCGTTTCTAGATTTTGTAGCTTGGGGTGATTGATAGAAGTTTTTCTTATCCTTAATTATGTTCCTTTTGATTATATTCTGAAGTTCCTTGTATTTTCTGAGGTGAGAGAGGGATGTACGATATGACCAGAATTTCCAAGCAGTGTCTCTGTTCTGTATAAGAGACTGAATATAGTTAGTAAGCCAGGGAGAATAGCAAGATTTGACTCTAATAGTTATTGGAGGGGCAAGAGAATTCAGAATATTTAGGAATATGGAATTAAAGTGAAGAACTGCTTCATCAAGAGGGATAAAAGAAAGAAAGGACCAATCAATAGTGGAAAAGTAGTTATTAAAAGTGTCTGGGTTGAAGTTAGTTAACTTATGACAAACCTTTAAAGTATGAGTTCTCAACAGGTGAGGGGTAGATCATAGGATGCGAGTAGGAGAGGGATCACTAATTGAATCTGGTAGTGTTTCTGGGTGGTGATAAAGATTAGGAATGGACACCAGAATCCAGTCAAGTAAGGAACAGGTGTTTGTGGGTTTGTTAAGAAAAGTAGGTGCAGAGATAAGCTGAGTTGGGAGGGTGGCCTAATGGTTAAGGTGTTTGCCTTACAAACACAAGGTGCAGCATTTGACTCTCACAAGGGATAATTGGCTAGGCTTAAAATGGCTCGCAAGGGCAGTTAGCCTAGTACTAATCTATGAACCTATGAGTGAAGCCAAAAAGGTTAATGTTGGCAGAAGAGGAGTTAGTGGTGAAAAGAAACCAATTTATGTTAAAAGATTATAATTTCATTAGTTATGTTGGTAGATATCCAGTGAACAATTTGTTCTAACAGAGATATGTTGTCTCCAGGGGGTATGTAGATGGTACTATAGTTAGGGTTTTATACTCATTAAGTTTGCAGTTAGCAACAATGAGTTCAGCAGGGTAAAAAGAGGGAGTAGGGTTGGTTAGAGGGGATAAAGTTAGGAAATTGCCAATCATTATAGCAACACCTCCACCTTTTTTATGAGTTCTGTCCTGACGTAAGATGCTCTAACCAAGGGCAAGAATTTCTTTGTCTGAGTGATGTGGTTTAAGCCAAGTTTCAGAGAGAGAGTAATAATATCAAGGTTATACGGGGATGTCCATGAGTGAAATTTGGTTATTTTATTTAATAAACTGTGAATGTTGATAGAATAAAAGGAAAGGTGTTTATAACTAAATTTAGGTAATGGAAGGAGAGACTGTGTAAAGTTGTTAGAAGTAACAGTATTTAAGTATGGACCAGGGTTAGGATGGCTATCACCAGAGAGAAGAAGGGTATTATGATGGAGAAGAAGAAAAACTGGAATAGGGAAGAGTATGAGTTAAGTTTATGTTTGTATTATGGGATAAAATGTAGGGGATAATTTTATTTTGGGAAGAGAAGAGACAAATGTGGAGAGATGAGAAGAGGATATAGGAAAGGAGTAGTGTATTTTGTTGTTTTTAGGTAGGTAAGAGAGGGTAGGAGTGTTAGGATACAAGTTGAGTTCTGTATGATAGGATGTAAGATTTGACAGGAGAAAAGAAAGTAAGACTGAGAGAAATAAGAGTAGCACGGTGGAGAGTAAAAGAGAAGTGGAAAGGAGAGCTGCTAGAATAAAAGTAGTAAAGTGAATTTAGGAAAAAAAGGAGGGTAATGGGAGATGTATGTGAGTAGGAGGTAGTAAGTTTAAATAAGGAAAATTAATAGGAGGGGTTTGGGTGGAAGAAGTGAGCTCTGATAGGTAAGAGGAAACAGGAAGTTAAGGAAGAAGTGGGAGGGGAAGAGATGGTTAGCTATAAAGGAAATTGATGTGGGGTGAGTGGGAATGGGGGTGGGTAGAGGAGCAAAGTGAGCCTGAGCGTAGAGCAGGCGAATGGAGGGGGGGCAGAACTCTATGAGGTAATCAGGCAATTACAAAAACAATCAGCCAATTCACCTAGTAGCTATATAAAACCTGCAGGACTTAATACAAAAACCCAAATAGCTGTTGAAAAACAAAAAGGAATACACTTATAATTATATAAAGACTAAGAGGCTGATAAAATGATAGAACAGGGAGACAGTTTGCAACCCATCTTACAACAAAGGGGTTTACATTCAGTTTGTTAAGTTTATCAGTAATGCCTGAGTGTGGGATTGTGTCAAAGGACTTTGCCAAGTCAAGGTATGCTGTGTGCACAGATCTGCTGTTGACAATGGCCATGGTCACATTTTTTGAAGAAATCTACCATGTTTAACAGGCAGGATCTGCCCTTAATAAAGCTGAATAGAGTCGGATCCAGGGTTTGGAGTTCACCTATGTCTTTATTTATGAGGTCCTTGATGATGCGAACCATGGTCTTACAGATGTGGCTGATCAAACTTATGGGTCTATAATTCCCTGGGTCTGTTATTAAGTCACGTTTGTGGAGGGGAATAACTGTTGCTCTTGTCCATTCCACAGGAACAAAGCCTGTGGCTAGGTTATGATTGAAAGGGTACTTAATGGTGATGCTAGCTCATGTTTTAGTTTGTTTAGAAGACAGCCTGGGATGCCGTCTGGTCCCATAGATGCTTTGTTTTATGCCTAAGTTAAGACTTTAATGACCTGCTGTTTGGATATATAGGGTGGAGGAAAGTTGAAGGCAAGGTTTGCAAGAAGTTTGGAGTTCAATCTAACTAGTCAGAAGGTGAATGTATCTCTAATATAGATAGAAACAGCACATCCTTTGATTCTCACATGTTCATCTTGCAGTCTCAAGGTGTGGAAGGCATTGCAGCCTTGCAAGGCCGGGGTACTCTCTGAAGCCTTGAGCCAGGTTTCTCTGACTGCACAGACATCTACATCCTCTAGTCATATAAGTGCTTCCAGGGTGTGCAGTTTTTGGTGTAAGCTCCTAGAATTTAGCAACATAATCCTTATTTTGTTATGAATGGCAATTTTCAAATTAGCAATTTTGTTTTTGAGACCTTACCTAAAAAAGGCACTATGGGGGAGGCAAGAGCCTTTGCCAGCAGCCAAAAGCCTAGTGGTGCCAGGTGTAAACTTTCTCTGGCAAAGCAGAGAGGTTTGTCGACCATGTCATCCCAGGCTGACAGAAACTGGATCCCCTTTGAATGACACCAAAACTAAGCCAATTATTGACATCAACCATTTTTTTATACTGTGGCATCATTCTAGGTGTGGGTAATATGCTGCTCTGGGCTAGGGAAATACCTGCCTTGGACACATACTCAGAGAGCTCAGTCATGTCTCTCTTCATATAGTCTAATGAGGTATATCACAGGTCATTCACTCCAATATGCGCTATGATGGAGTCATGGTACTTGTTGACAAGAGATCTGAATGCATGTATAATCTGATGAATTCTAGCACCAGATAAGCAGCTGACTGTGACTTTCTCCTTAACTAACATGGTGAGTAGGACATCCATGTGTCTCACTTCTTCTTCTTTAGGCTTTTTTCGGTTAGGGCTCACCACAGTGGATCACCTGTCCACTCATGACTAGCTGTGGAGTTTATTCATGTGTCTCACTATGGAGTCTTTAATGACAAAGAAAATTTGTTTTTTGAGTGTTATGCCTTAAGGGCTTGGTAGGAGAGACACTGATGTTGTTATGTGTCATAAGTGCTGTGGGAACTGTATTAGTTGTAGCAGTTTTGTGTTTTTGAAGTCTCTGGTGTTTAGGTAAGTTTTTTTGAGAAAACCTCTACATTTGTTGATTTATATGTTGGATGCACACTATGTGTATGAGTAGTGGTGGGTGAGTTGACAACCTCTTCTGTGTTACTGTTTTGAGTGCTAGGGAGCAGTTATTCAATATTCTTGATGTAGATACATCTCTCTTACTCTGTACTAGAGTGTTGTCAGTGTACATGAGGCAGTTGCTACACTGCCTCAAGAGACCCAAGTCCACCAGGCTGGCAAGAGAAATAGGGGTACTCTAACTGTCCATATTGCGAGGTTTGAAGAACTGTTATCACAAAGGGGGTGCTTTGAGGACTGATCTAGGAGGTGCTCTGTAGATGGGTATTTCTGATGGGTTTTTTTTGGCTGATGGTTTAATAGGTCACAACTCACTGGCAATACATCTTAGACCAGAAATGTACTAAAGATGAAGACTACGCTAATGTACTATGGCTGCATCTAAGGGAAAAATTGTTGAAATTATCTCTGCAGCTATGGCACACAATTACATGACAGTGAGTGGTGCTGTGCAATGTGCAAACAAGCAGAAACTCTCTCAAATGCAGGGCTTACATATCAGAAGCTAAAAACTTAAACAAAAACTTTAAAAAAATCTAACGAACCAGTGAGGGTGCTTAAATGAACCAGTGAGGGTGCTTACCAAGCCCTTAACCAATCACCCTTCCAACATCTGGCATATGTTGATGAGCGCAACATCCTCATCTGTATACAGGAATAGGTACTGTGACAATTACCTAGTGGGAGTTAAGTTTGTGCGCATGTGCAATTGTGTGTACTGTGAGTTAACTTCCAAATTAATTTGGGAATGGAGTGTATGTGTGTGTGTGTGTGTGTGTGTGTGTGTGTGTGTGTGTGTGTGTGTGTGTGTGTATATATATATATATATATATATATATATATATATATATATATATGGTTCTGGGTCATAACATCGACAACTGAGAACATCGACACCGACTTCACCGACACGAAAACACCGACACAGAAATAATCGACACTACAAATCACGGACATTTAACAGGTAAGGGGTTTAGATTTTGCTAATCATGCCTACCATGTTTATGGTAGGCATGATTAGCGATATGTCAACCCTTACCTGTTAAATGTCCGTGATTTGTAGTGTCGATTATTTCTGTGTCGGTGTTTTCGCACCGGTGCAGTCGGTGTCGATGTTCAGAGTTGTCGATGTTATGACCCAGAACCATATATATATATATATATATATATATATATATATATATATATATATATATATATATATATAAAATGAACTCCAAATGCTGAAAAAGTTAAACACCAATATTTCGAACCAGAAAAATTTTCTCCCTTTTTGACCCATGTTAGCAATTGATTTTGAGTGTGGAGTTATCAAAATTGTCGACGTTTGGGGTTTTAGTCAGCATTTGGACAATTCGGCATTATGGAGTTCACTAAAAAAGTTCAACAATGTGAATAAATTGTGAAGTGCAATCGATATTTTGATGGGAAACCTATATCTATAGATAGAGATGCATTTAACATTTGTTTACTGGAAAAGTCTGACTTGGAATGAAGCCAATTTTCAGCAGAGGCCTGGGGAGAAATGCTTCAGATGCATGTCTTTGCAACATGGGAGGAAACCCACACAAGTGCAGGGAGAACATGGAGGCTCCACACAGAAGGCATCCCAGTCAAGCATCAAACCAGAGAACCTCTTGCTGTGAGGCAACAACACTGGCGCTGCTCTGGAGAAAAACTCCATAAATTTACAGAGAGAAGAAAAATTTACAAAAGAGATTACAGAGCAGTAGCATACAGATTGTAGACTTTCCAGCAGTTAGTATACAATAAGAGGATATTACCCCTGTTGGTTGAAAGTACAAGTGTAAAAAAATATACAATGAGATTAGATAAGAACCTGGTAGAGCATTGCAAGATATTTTACAACTGAATAAGAGTATATAAATGTTTAAGTTTCCATATATACATTCAAACAAATATATATATATATATATATATATATATATATATATATATATATATTTATATATAAATCCCTTATGCAGAGGAAAAGGAGACAATCCAAAAAACGAAATCGACAGAGGCAGTAAATCAATAGATACAGTTGATTTATTTGTAAGCACTTTCGCAATAAAAATTGCTTCATCAAAATTTTACAAAAGAGATTACAAAGCAGTAGCATACAGATTGTATACTTTCCAGCAGTTAGTATACAATAAGAGGATATTACCCCTGTTGGTTGAAAGTACAAGTGTAAAAAAATATACAATGAGATTAGATAAGAACCTGGTAGAGCATTGCAAGATATTTTACAACTGAATAAGAGTATATAAATGTTTAAGTTTCCATATATACATTCAAGCAAATATATATATATATATATATATATATATATATATATATATATATATATATATATATATATATATATAAATCCCTTATGCAGAAGAAAAGGAGACAATCCAAAAAACGAAATCCACAGAGGCAGTAAATCAATAGATACAGTTGCTTTATTTGTAAGCACTTTCGCAATAAAAATTGCTTCATCAGACAAACATCACTGGACCAAAATCTGTTTAAATAGTAGCATATACATATTACATCCAAGCCCTCCAAAACTAACCAATTAACCCTTTAAGGAATAATACATTAAAAAGCAGAAAATCAATAAAGCAATAAAACCACATATATTTAATAACATTCAGATTACATTTAATTTCTAAAATATAGATATTAAAGTTTCCCCATATGTATACACACACACACATATATATAAAGAATCCTTCTCTATTCATTATAATCTATCCCAGGATAGATTATAATGTATAGAGATGGGTTCTTTATGTGTATGTATGTATATATGGTGGTCAGCAAGGCTGTCGTGTGCTGTCACCAGTTCACTCTACAGAGGAAGGCTTATTGGCCTCTGCAGCTCCCCCTGTATGTCAGACCTGGTATTCTAGACAGGCATTCTGCCTGCAAACTCAGATCCAACATGTAGATGGAGCTGCTGCTTCAAATAATGTCGGTAAGACTTGGTCACCACCCTTGAGTCATAAGGTAGCTTACTCACTTAGGGTTACCACCTATCCTTCTTTGCTTAGGACAGTCCCTATTTGGGTAGTTGTGTCCTGCAGAAAAAAAAAATGTCCAGAGATTTTAGGCCAAAAGTTTTTCCTTTCTTTTCTTTAATAGATATATAAAATGATTATATTATTTGGTATGTGAAACACCTAAATGATCTATGAAACACCACAAACAACTCAAATACTGAGAATAAGCTTTTATTTTGTCAAAAAGTAAATTACTTTGCACTTACTCGATGTGTGGTTTGTCCTACAAACTTTCACTTTTCGACAACAAATGTCCCACTTTGGGCATTTGAAAAGTTAGCAATGTTATGTGCACTATGCTCAGAATAGGGATAGAGATTCATTAACAAAGAATCTTACAAAATGTCTTCACCTTCCTGGATGTAGTGTCATGTCCCCTCATTCAGTCTCTTGATGTTGCAGGGTATTTAACGGACAGAAGCCCCGCCCTTTTTCTGTACGATGATGTAATCGCAGGACAGGGTGGATTTCCCATTTCCAAGTAGTGTGAGCAGGATGGTGGATGGAGTTTGCTCTTGACACTGTTGCTTTGGATTCCACCCTTAAGAATGCACCCCTCTTTTGGGAGCTTCTCCTTTCTTTTCATTTGTACAACCTTCGACTTCATATGTAGAAGTTGGGGGAGGAAGCGGGTTGCTTACTAACCACCTGTTGGTACAGGGAGGCTTGTCCCCTGCAAAAAGTCTTGCATTTAAATTTTTATGGTGTTATTTTCCTGACTTGTTTTGCTTGGCAAGTGGATATTTCATTTAGTTGTAACTCGATGGGTTATTGTGCAAACAAATAAAATATAATGAATGCTAATTGGCCTGGGGCTATTTCCTCTTGCCAGTGGCTTAGAACAGTGGAAAGAATTCAGTGAGACTGCATGGTTACAGTGTGAATCTGAAACTGTTTGCTATGATGATCTGTTTAAAGGCTTCAGACTTTTTAATGCTTTAAGCTGTTCATCGGGTGTTTATCATATTCAGACCACATCCTGCAGTGCAACAGGGCATCATCCTCAAAACTGAGACAGCAAAAACTGTAATGTTTATAATTTCAAAAGCTGGGATTTAAAAAAGTTTATAATTATTCTTGTCTTGAAGTCTTGAAGTGTAGTGAACTCAGATTGTTTTGTAATCTTTTGTCCCTGCTTCCTGCTAACCATTCATCGTCCCTGCTTCCTGCTAACCATTCATCGTCCCTGCTTCCTGCTAATCATTCATCGTCCCTGCTTCCTGCTAACCATTCATCGTCCCTGCTTCCTGCTAATCATTCATCGTCCCTGCTTCCTGCTAATCATTCATCGTCCCTGCTTCCTGCTAATCATTCATCGTCCCTGCTTCCTGCTAATCATTCATCGTCCCTGCTTCCTGCTAATCACTCATCGTCCCTGCTTCCTGCTAATCATTCATCGTCCCTGCTTCCTGCTAATCATTCATCGTCCCTGCTTCCTGCTAATCATTCATCGTCCCTGCTTCCTGCTAATCATTCATCGTCCCTGCTTCCT